>NW_021703767.1:1985958-2020681 GCF_005190385.1 Monodon monoceros
GGTAGGAAGTGGATCAGTGGTTCCCGGGGACTCGGGGTAGGAAGTGGGTCAGTGGTTCCCGGGGACTCGGGGTAGGAAGTGGATCAGTGGTTCCCGGGGACTCGGGGTAGAAAGTGGATCAGTGGTTCCCGGGGACTCGGGATAGGAAGTGGATCAGCGGTTACTGGGGACTCGGGATAGGAAGTGGATCAGTGGTTCCCGGGGACTTGGGGGGATGGGGGGTGGTAGGAGGAGGTTGGGAGGAAATAAGTGTGGGGTTTCTTTCAGGTGATAAAAATGCTCTAACACTGACTGTGGGACGGGTACACATGTCTGTGATGACACCAAAAGCCACAGAGTCGTATGCTGCACGCTGTGAACCCTATCTCAATAAAGCTGTTGTATTTTAAAAGGTCAGTGTCTGGAAAAGAGGAAGAAAACAAGATGGAAAGACTATTCTAAGCTAAAGGAGAACTGAGATACAACAATCAAATGCAGTGTGTGACCCCTGACTGGACAAGTAGGGTCCAATTATTTTGAATATAAAATAATTTGTAAAAACACTTTTCAAGACAATGGGGGAGATCTGAAGAGGGGCTAACTTGGTAGCCCGACTTAGAACCTTGTCCATCTGTGGGCAGGGTGGTTAGGGGATCACCTTTGTTTTCAGAAGATGCTACACTGTTCCAGGGTCTGGAGCTGCTCTGAAGTTCAGCAAAAAGAAAAAAGAAAGATACAGACACACGTTTGCTACACGGCAAAATGTTAACAACTGCTGAATCTAGGTGGTCAGTATAGAGTACACACGCTGTATTATCGTGTTCGCTTTTCTACGACATCTGAAATTTTTCATAGCAATGTTTGAAAACAAGCCTTACCTGGGCTGTCTGCCTGCTGGCTGGCGAAGCTGAGAATCTCTCTGCAGAAGTACTCCCGCTCGTTCCCAGTCAGGTGCCGGTCGCTGGCCAGGAGGCTGCTGGTCTGAAGGTAGCTGGGTGCAGGGTCAAGGGGCCTGAGAGGACCACGCGCTGGGGCACTGCGCACACAGCCCCTCCAGTCCCCAGAGGGTGCATCCCGACGGGTGTTCCCCTTTTTCTAGGGTGTTAGGAACTCAAGCAGAGGTCAGATACGCTGACTAGGCACCAGCTTCTATCCAACACAGTACGTGTGTTGAGGCAGGCTTTTCTCTCCTAGTTATCAGGTGCTCCTTAAACGCTCAATGGTGGGCCATACAGAGAGAAAGCAATCCTCCTACTTCATGAACATATTCAACTTAAAGGATACTTTTCAATTTGTCCAAGGTGTTTCTGACATTCAGCTAGCTGCTTCCTTGTGTGTGTGATAGGCAGTGCCCAGCCCTCAGCCAGGTAATTCTTCAAGGCTCCCTGAAGATAGATTTCTGCCTTCTGGGGAGACTTCTTCCTCCTTGCAAATCAACAAACAGAAGCTTTCATTATGGGTCGTGATAATCAACAAACTCAGACATAACCTTCACGGCCCGCTCTCCACCCCCGACAACCCCACAACCGTGAAGCGGCGCCATCTGCAGACAGTCCTTCTCTGGCCACCCTCCGTATAAGAAAGAACAAGAAACCAGGAACACCTAACCGGACCTGAGAGCTGCGCTCAGGCTGAGAATCCCACCCACGCTGCTTGCCCGGCGTCCTACACTGCCAGAGAGCCTTCAGAGTTGAATCTCCAGATAAGAACGTGAGGGCATCATCCACGATTTCAAGCTGACCTAAGAACACCAAGCGTGAAGAAAGCGGAAGGCTTTGTCCACAGGCACACAACTAGTTATGGAGGAAGCTTCGAAACCTGGACTCGGGGCCACACTAACTGCTGAGGACAGGCCAACACAGAGTGGCCTATACAGGCCAGCCGACAGGGGAGCTTGACTCAAGTTGGAAACTCAGGCAAAAGCGCTGAGCAGGTTTCAAAGATTTACAGAGAACTATGAGGAATTTAAATATCAACACCTATCACCCAAATTTAAACCCTCAAGACGTTCAGAATATAACAAAGTTTAAAACCCAATTAATGAGAGCTTGCCAAAGCTTCAGTGACAACATGGATGCCCCGGCCTTTCCCAGAGGGTTGGGGCTACTGACTTCACGGGACGAAGGCCAACACCAAACAAGCACTCGCTCTCTAAGCATGCTGGGACAACATCCCAGGCTTACTTCTGAAGCAATGAGAGTTCCCAAATTCTCAAATAAATTTTAAACCTATCAGTTACATATGTCGGTTTCTCTAGACTTTTATGGTCCTCTTCCCCATTATTTTATTTTAATTAAAAAAATAAATTTATTTTTGGCTGCGTTGGGTCTTCGTTGCTGCATGTGGGCTTTCTCTAGTTGCGGCGAGCAGGAGCTGTTCTTCGTTGCGGTGCACGGGCTTCTCATTGAGGTGGCTTCTCTTGTTGTGGAGCACGGGCTCTAGGTGCGCAGGCTTCAGGAGTTGTGGCTCACGGGCTCTAGAGCGCAGGCTCAGTAGTTGTGGCGCACGGGCTTAGTTGCTCCGCGGCATGTGGGATCTTCCCAGACCAGGGCTCGAACCCGTGTCCCCTGCATTGGCAGACGGATTCTTAACCACTGTGCCACCAGGGAAGTCCTCCCCCATTTTTTAAAGGGGTCAGAACCTTCTATATACTTCTTCAGTTACTATCTCCAGCCAAAGATTCTTACACTGTAGAGCTGGAAGGGAGGGCATTTGTCATCCAGTCGCCGTAGACCCAGGCCGAGGGTCACCTGGCTAGTGCATGGTCAAGCTAGAACCAGGACCCAAGTCTCCAGTTAGCAGGCCAGCATCACCCCACTGCAGCTCCAAGCCTCAGCTCACAGCACCTGAGGACATGGCTACTGATTTAGTCATCAGATACACTAGCTGGAGACTAAGGAGAGCCGACCTCCAGCCCCAGCATTACTCAGCTGTGCAACTGACTCCCTGCTCCAATCACACCTGAAACACTAGGAAGGTCACTTAGATGATCTACAAATCCCTTCAGAGCCCTGCAATCAGTTAAAGTAAATTATTCTTCCTTGTTTCATCTAATGAAATGACTAACTACAGATTTCAAGATACCATTTCAAACACACATTTCTTTTGAGAAAATGTAAACGTCTTCTCCCTCATAATCTGTATCTCTTCCCAGTGCTTTGAACTAGCAGTTACACTGCCAGCAGGGGTTCTTTATCAAACACGTGAGAAACATGCCACGCTTTTAGTCTTTTCTCTGGAATCCACTCCAAAGCTGGAGCCAGACTAGAAATGCTCAGTGTTTGCACACCCCAGCTCACAAGCACTCAAGGCTCAGCCCTCTCTCACGGACCTGACACATCACGTGCTTCACGTCACTGACATCGAGGCTTTCAATCCTCTGAGGAGGCATTTAACAGCAACTAGAGAAAATGCTATAGAACACATACTATGTATCACATATAACAGTATATATATTATCTACAATGTATATAATATTTACATATAAGTTCATTAAATTAATTAAATGAAAGAAACACAAAGATCAGTAACAATTATTAAGGGTAATAAGCTGAACTCACTCTGGTTTTCAAAGAAATTTTCTTAAGAAATGATGACTGGTTAACAGTTCACATTTTTTGTTCTACAAGGTTACGTACACTTCATATTAGCTCCTACATAACAAACCTCTTACTACACGTGAGATGTCTGAAATTCAAAGAAAAGTTCAAAATCAATTACATGTAAAACTCCGCCAGATCCTTTCCAACGAACTTAGCGGATCGAATTCTCCCAATACTCGTATACATTTCAATGGTGGCATGGGACAAGTCCTGCGGAAAAGCAAAGAACCAAATAATTCTGTACTTTAAATTTAATGCTAGACAAATCCTACATTTATTTACCCAAGGCTGAAGCAAAAGACTTCCTTATTAATATAACATAATTTTTTACTTTGTATCTCTTTTTGTGTTATTTGAGTTTTTATGTAATAGTGATTTATACAAAGTCATTAACTTGTACATAAACTATAAATCATAATAATAAAAGAAACGTGAACTCAGCAGGCACAGAATAATTTTTTTCCAAGTATTTTCCATCTGTGGGTAACATTTTTAATATTTTTCTCACATTCTGGATGACAGAGACAGTATTATAGACCACTATCAAATGCTGTTGAATTAACCGTGACTCGGGAAGGCAGGCGGTCCACCGACTGTCTACTGCACTGCTTTCTAAGACTGCCCAAATTTAAGTCCTTTAAAATCAAGTACAATAGCTCTGTTCAGGTTCAAATTGTTCCTCTGTACACAGAAAACCATTCACTATCCTTTCTTACAATTTCTGTTCTACTGAATGAGCAATACCATTGTGAACAAAATTATAAATATCCAAAGATGCTTTTATGCCTAATTATGGTGCCATGGGTACTAATAAACCAACTATTCCAGGTTTCATGCACAACTCCCTAGGGTACCAAAGAAACTTCAAAGGCCAACAAGAAGGAGGTTCCAAATACCAGCTCATTCCCAACTCAAAAGGTCACAAAGCAGCAAAGTCTAGTAGAGAGGGGCTTTCTGTCATGGGTAGGCAGGGAAGGTTTGTGATACTTACTAAGTAGTGTTTTTCAAAAGCTTCTACTGATGATAACGCTTCTTTGAGTTTCTTATACGGACTCTGAGCAGTGTTGGCTTAAACAGAAAGAAATAAGAGCCCTTATTCATCTTCATTATGTCCAGTCACATGAGTTTACATTGCGCCTCAAATGTCACAGGTAAAGGACTTTGTCTGATGTTTACGGAAATCACAAACCACCCATTCCAACTGAAACTACGTTATTACTTACATTCTTGTCTAATTAATATACTCATGAAATAGTCTAAACCCTTCAAGTAATACTTTTATCTTTAATTGAGACTAGAATTTTTTAAGTACGTGTTACAAATACTACAATAAATTAAATTACTTCCAAAATATTTGATGTGGTCTCAGGTGGAAACAGTGTAATATACACATAACGCATCTTCCCTGACAAACTGACTGAATCCAGAAAGACGCCTCTCAGGCCATTAGGTATGCTCTACTTCAGCAACAGTTTTGCTAAATCATACTCATCACGGTGTTCCTACCTACAAGAAGTAGTAACGTTCCTTTCAAAGTGCTTTATTACCTAGGGGGTAATTTACTCAATGAAAGGACTTGTCTGGCCATATCATTAGAAGAATAATCATCTCTAATTCCGAGGAAGATTGGTGCATTTAAACTTCACTGTGGTCTGTAAAAAGGCATGATCAGCTCATTTAAGCCTACAAGAAACTCAGACACATTTTTAAGAATCGCTACAATTTCTTTCTTTTTTTTTTTCCTTTGGCCACACCGCACCGGCATGCGGGATCTCAGTTCCCTGACCACGGATGGAACCCACGCCCCCTGCAGTGGAAGCACGAAGTCCTAACCACCAGACCACCAGGCAAGTCCCACAATTTCTTAAACTATTTCTGACATTTTTTTATGCTATTAAAAGCTAAAATATCCTATGTATTAATCTGGTCAGCTAATAATGAGTGTAATTTCCCAAATGGTGAGTAATTATATCACGGAACCCAAATTATATGTGCCAGTTACAGCCGACATTCTCATTGCTTTCCACCACGTGTACGGGGACATCTCAAAAAGTACCTGTTTCAGGCCGTTCAGCTCCCAAGCCCGCCAAAAGATCAACCGTCCTGTTGAGGTCTTCTGAGTTAGGTCCCTGTTCTGACACAAGTCCACACAGATAGCCCAAGGACTTTAGCTGTTGAGATAAACCCCAAATTTCAATTAATTTGCCGTAAGAGTCAGCAGAGAATTTACAAATTTAAATATGAAGTTAAAACCATCTAAATACTAGAAGAAATTTAGCTTTCCTATCCAAATGATTCTCATCTGGATATGAAAATATATCTTACTGGGATCATTTCAAACTCAAACCTTCTACGTAATAATCCTCAGAGCGGCTCTGACGCTGGTCACCCCCAGCCTGTGCTGTTCGCCCACGCTCTCCCAAGCTTGCCCCACCTCAACCCCTCCCCCGGCAGGCCTTCCTGCAGCGCGCTCGAGACTACTGTCATTTTCTGCACTTCTGCACACGGCTGCACGCTCACCCTGCTTTGTCCCCCCACCCATTCCTGGAGCAGAAGCCTGCCTTTAGCACGAGCGCAGCGAGCACCTGATGTCTGCCAGATACAGCGATACTGGCAGGGAACGACTGCATCCACGCTGCTCCTAGACGCACCCTGAAGTAGCCAGAGCTGCCTGTGCAGGGACCAGGTGAGCAGCACTTCTCCAAACAGCTAACTCCGTCCCCCAGCCCCGCAGGCAGAGCCCCGGCTGAGGCCCACATCGGCACTGGGGCAGTTACCTTCTCTGTGGCGTAGCTCCACAGACCCACAGTGTGGGCAATGTTTGAGTCTATCTGTGCCCGGTCGCAACACCCTTCTATCCTCTGCAGCACCTCCAAGCAGCTCAGGAACACCCAGCAATCCAGGGCACCGGGCGGCACGGAGACCTGGGGGCACAGGCGCGGGCGTGTGAGGAGAGCGCTGGGGGAAGCACTTGCGCCCGCTCACCCTCCTTTGCCCCTCCAAGCAGCTACCCAGTCTCTGCAAAACTACAGGAAAGAGAAACGGGACCTGTAGAGCAGGCCACCTACGGGAGGAAAGGAGCGATCTGTGTCCAAATACACTATTTGGTGTCATATTTCTGATGATACTGAGTGACTTGGCAGGGATGTAACTTGCAATCATGTACTTTAAAAGCTTATTAACAAAAGAAGCCTACAAAAAGGCGACTGTCTTCACTTAGTCTACGTTTGAACACTGGTCACCTCTCAGTTTAAAGAGCATATGAGGTGAAGGTGGGAAGCTAAGACCTCAGATGACCACTTGATCACATTTCAGAAGATCGTGTTCAACGCTAGAAATCTAAATATTAAGTAAATATTAGATGATATTTAGGAACTGCTATTAATTTTTAAGTGTTGCTTAGAGATACAATAAAATGTTATCAGAAATTCAAAAGCATCTACTGTATGTGATTGATTCTAAAATGGACTCCTTTTCTACGTTTCAGTGTTTCTGACATAGGGATGCCTCACAGTCAAGGGCATCTTAACACTCACACTCAGCGGAGGAGACTGTCCTCTTGGTGGCACTAATATCGTGAGGTGTCTTACAACTGGTGTCCTAGCTTTGGTGAGACATGCTAATTAGTCCTATTCAAAGTGGGAAAGGAAGAGGTGCTGCTACATCAGGTGGCGAGGGAAGAGCCGCATAAGCTCATGAGACTGACTTATGTAAGAAGGACTCCTTCCACACACCCTGAACACAAACAAAAGGACGTGGCACCAACTGGAGAGAACAGAGAATGCTATTAAATGTTCCTATAAACGCTAAATTGCCCAGTCTTTGAAAAATGAGACAAACTGCTTAGATCCTTTGAAAAAAATCAGTATAAAAAAATATTACATGACCAGAAGCAACTTTCATCAAGTGGTACAACTGACTCTCTTGCCCAGAGTGGAGAACCCTCAAAGGGACGCACAAACAGCTGGTTGGCAGGATGCAGCTCGGGGACCCTGGACAGAGCACGTGCCTCCCCGCAATCAAACTGGGCGAGCTCCGCAGGGCGTGCAGCCAAGGTGGGCGCACGCACTCCAACAAACACACGAGGGGTGCCCACAGCCCACAAGGTTCTCACCCAGGAGCCACACATCTACAGACAGCGGCAGCCCGTGTCCCTGGGAAGGCCGCCCACCCCAGCACCCACGCTGCCTGCACCTGGCAAAGAGCAAGCCCCGCCCCCGCGTGAGGGCCAAGCCCTGGCCGTGCGGCGCGCTGGGCGTCTCACAGCTCACACACCCTAACAGGAAGGGCGTGGGCGCCTTTCCATGGGCTCCGGGTCCCTCTGGACAATTTCCTTTGTGAACCACAGACATTTCAAAACTGATTCCTTATCACGCACCGTTTAGTTTTCTCCGAGCCTCTCTCTTCTTCTGCTATCAGTGTTACTGGTCACGGCAAGAGCCGCTTTACCATTTTCCAAGCATACAATTAAAGGCATTCTTTTCATTCTCTTTTGCTAAAACTACCTTTTTAAATATAACCCAAATACCGAAAAACCCAGCGTCCTAACGTGAACACTGACGGGGCCGCCCCGTTGGAGGGCCGCGGCCGCCACACGCTTCCTGACACAACATCTGTGCTTCCTCTTGCACCTGTACATGAAATCAACAGGTAGGTATTCTTCGGTGTCTGACTGCTCCAGCTAAACTTTACGTTCATGAGACTCTGGGTTCATTTGTTCCCACTGCCAGACGCCAGTCTGCTGTCTGAACAGACGGCAGTCACCGTTTCCCTCGTACGTGATGGACATTTGGGTTATTTCCGGTTCTAGCAGTCACGAACGATGCCACCACGAGCATCCCGGCACTGTCTCCTGGACACCTGTGAACACCCTCCGTGCAGACCTGGGGGGAGACTGCCGGCTCACAGGGCACGCACAGGTTTGGCTCCAGCAGACACCGCCAAACCGTTTTCCAAAGTCGTGGCGCCAACTCCCAGTCTCCTCGTCAAGGAGGGAGTTCCAGCTCCTCCCCCGTCACCAACACTTGTCAGGTCTTTCCACTTCAGCCACTGGGGGGGGCTTCACTGTGGTGGAAGTTTGCATTTCACTATAATTAATGAGATGGGGCACCTTTTCATATGCCTGCTGGCCATCTGGATAGCTTCATTTGCCTATTTTCTATTCGTCAGTCTTTTAAGCTGATCTGCAGGAGCTCTTCCCATATCCTGGGCAAGAGCCCTTCCTGACCGCACAGCTTGCGGCCCCATCACCCCCTCTGTGGTGCTGACTGATGAAGAGAAGCTCTGATTTCCATGCACTTCCTTCCTGGCCAGTGCCTTTCTGTCCTGTTTCAGAAACACCTGGTAACCTGAAGCATGTAAAGATGCTCTCCCATATTATCTTGCAGAAGAAGCTTTGTTGTTTTATCTTTCATAGAATAATAATCACTCGTGGCTGGCGTGAGACTCGGCTGACTCGTAACCGTGTATTCACTGAGTGAGTTTCACCTCATATACCCAGGCTCTACCCCAGCGCCTGGGCTCAGGCCTCAGCTTCCCCTCAGACTCTTCTCCACGCCTCCTCCTAGCCCTTCGCTTCTCTCCGCCTCCACCTCCAGGTTCTAACACCTTGAACGCACCCCGGCTTCAAACCCAGCAACGGCTTCCCAATAGCTACAGAATAAAATCCAACCCTCCAGATGACGTACACTTTCAAAACCTGGCTTCCAGTACCTCTGGAGCCTCACCTCCAAGCCCTGGCTCACCCCTTAAGTTCTAGCAAGACTAAGCTCCTTTAGAGTTCTTTAAGTAACAGTGAATATTCTCTGCCTGAAACGCACTCTACTCTCTCTGCACCTGCCACCCAAGCCATGTCCACCTGGTGGATCCTGACTCAGCCCGTGAAAACCAAAGCTCCTCCACAGGGCAGGGGTTGGTCTGTCTCGCTCTCTGCTAAAAACACGGTACCTAGAATAAATGCTTGCTTGGCACAAAACAGGTGCTCAACGAATAACTGCTGAATGAATGAATCTTTTAAAACCTAGCTCACACGAGACCACCTCTGCAGACCTTCCCTGGCACACGTTAGGCGCTGCCGACACGCTCACGCAAGCTGCCCCTCCCTGCTTGACACCCCGCCACCTCCAAACATTCTGCTCTCACTGCCTGGCAGCCCCGGGCTCTGACGGTCTGCTCACCTGCTGGCCCCACGCGCCCCGATGTGGGTTTCTTGAGGGTGGGTGGGACCCATTTCTTCCGCATTTGCGGGCCCTCCCCCCACCACTGTGTTTACCACAGTGCCCAGCAGGTAAGCAACTGTTTCTTGAATGGAACTGGGCAGTTCCTCCTCGAATGCTTTCCCCGTTCCTGCGAACCACTGGCTCTCACCGGTGCTGACACCTTGGGCCGCTACCTCCTCCTGTCGGCTCCCGCTGCTCTCCCGGTTCAGGTGCTCAGGGCTCCAGGTCCCACGAGGACCCCACCTATCCACGTGGGGAGGAGCCCGGCAGAGTGTCTGGTACACAGCAAGTACTCGACGACCCCGAGGCCCGCCCCTCGGCTACACCTCTGCTTTTGTCCCCTGCGGGGCCTGAACCTTGGAACAGCAATGCCAGCTGGGCCAGTGGCCTCTCACGCCCGGCACTGGCCTGTGTCTCTAGGTCCTGAAGAGTCCCGATCCCCCTTGGCCTGCCCTGTCTGTGAACATAATGAGAACCTAAGCTCATAAAAGATAAGTCAGTACTGAGGCGAACACATCAAAACAGAAATCCTCTGGGCAGTCATTGTAACAAAAATAAAACGGCCTTCTAGAGAATATCTTCCTTATATTGTTCTCGTTTACCAATCTGGTAAAGATTGAAATATACACACAAGTTTCTTTCTTTCTTACCATAGATGCAGGAAAACAGCACTGCTACTGTAACTAAAAATGGGAAGATCTTTCTGGAAGGCAATTTGGCGATGTACACTAAAAGCATTAAAGACACATGCATCCTTGAACTGGCCATTCTACTTGTATGAATGCACTGCATAAAGATGCCATACAAGGATACACACTCCTGCAACTGCAGACACTGCTGAACAATCCAAATGTCCGAAACAGGACCAATTAAATAAACAGCAGCTCTTCTCCAGACAGAAAGGCCACAGACCAAAAAGGGAACCTCTTGCTTTAGAATAAGCAATGACCTTTTCTTCTGTATATCTGTCTGTATTTTCCAAATTTATACAGAGAATATACTCAACTTTTGGTAAAGCGGGGCGAAATCTTTTAAACGTTGCAGACAAAAAGAAATACTCTGTAATGGAGTCACTGGAGCTCACACAGAACTGACATAACTTTCCAGGTGTTACTCCTTGACCCCAGCAGCTGTACGGGGTAGGTACAATTTCCACGTTCACACATTTGCAATCGGGGAGCTGGTCCCAGGCCTTAGGTAGCACCCCTGGGGTGTGAATCCAGGCCCCACCCCAGAGCTGGCATCTGGCCACCACAGTGCCTCCTACTCAGAGAAGATACTTTAAATCAACTGATAAGCCAACCAGGGGGTTCCCAGGGCATGCCTTACAAGCCACAAGAGCAAACACACACAGCATTTTCTGCAGAAGGAATGTTACAACGAGAAACACACAAGACGGCTGCAATACTTAGGCTTTTGGCTTTAAAAGGATGAACAACCGTAGCCTAACCCTAGAAGAACCACGTACCGGCTCAGCCTGCGCGTTGCCTGACGCCCTGGCCTATGTGCCCGCGTGGCTCTGCCCGGCCCTGTGCAGCAGAACCCAAGGCTCCATGCCGGCCTCTGGCCGTGGACGTGACTGTGAAAAATAATCACCAGAAAGCTAGCCAGACATAGGAAATGAGTCTAGTTTTGAGGGTACCATCAAATGTACAGAAAAAGTAAACAATTCTGAGTCTTGAATTTTCATTGTTTCCGTAAAAATTTGAAGAAACTCTAAGAATAAACTTTTCGGGTTAACTGCCAACTGCAAAGCTTAAGATGTAACAACCCCCCGCCCCCACACTACCTAGACAAAGAATCTCAGTTGAGAAAGTTGAGAGAAGAATTCTGTGTGTGAAGCTCTGCGTGCCCTCTGCAGTGTCATCTTTTGAAAGAAAGAGCCAAGAAGACGCCAGTAAGGAGCGTCCTCACTTGCCTGAAGGATGACAACAGGCTGACCGCCCTGAACTCGCGTCACCTCGTGGGTCCCCGAACCACAGGCAGCCACTGCTGGGCGCCCATCCGCAGGGCCGAGCGGGAAGGCGGGGGGCATCCCATGCAAGCGGGCTGCTTGGGGCCCACGCTGCTGGCCTCCGAGCTGCACTGTCGCCCTGCAGCTTGCCCCTCACAAAGGGTGCCTGACTCGGGACAGGAGCCAAGCTTGGGGCGAGAGCGGAAGGCACCTCTGAAGCACAGCAGACAGGACAGGCGGCCCCACGGGAGCGCCACGCCCGGGGCATGCCAGGCGCCTGCCGGGACCAGCGATGGTGGCTGAGGAGGCACCTCGACGGGCCCGGCTGCCCCGTCTGCTGCCCTGACACCAGGGGACACCAAGCGGGGCACGGTCACACAGCACAAGGGGGACAGAGAACGGGAAGTCGTATCCTCGGGGACCACAGTGTGGCTCCCTCCCCAACTTCAGCACCCTGCTCGCCCTGCAGCAGAAGCAGACAAGCACCAAGAGAGGGGGAGAGCCTTCACGCAGGGAGCGAGGAAAGGGAAGAGCGCCAGCCGGGACGGGATCTGCAGGGAGCACCCGGGACGGCAGCAGCCGCCCTGGACGACAGGCGTCCCAGCCGCTGCCCCCGCCCCGCTCACGCCGCCCGCCACCACTCACTCGGTTCTCTTTCCAGCCAAGAGGGTGAAAACTGACCCATTCCAGCGACTTCTACAGAACTCGGGACACAGGCCAAGCCAGGGGACCCATTGCACGGCAAGTGAGTAGGACACTGTCCCCACACGCGGCAGGCAAAGATGCTAGTAGCATCCGCTCCACACTGGCTGTCCCGGCCGCCTGCCTGGGAACTGAGTGTACCCCCTCCCCGGGCGCCCTGCCTTCCAGCTTCCAGAAGGCCTAGAGGGGAGGCGAAAGAAGTGTGGGCGGCACCCTCCTCCTTGCTGCAGAGCCAGAGGCCCCCCGGTGCTCCCTCGTCTCTCTGCAGCCTGGCAGTTGACTGACTAGTCAACCGTCTAAGGCAAGAAAAAGAATTTAAAAAAGAGAGTTTGTGACCGGCTGGGCCCAGCACTGAAGAGGCTGGCTCCGACCACTGTCCATGGTTTCCCACACCTGCCCCCCACCTGTGCACGTCCTAAAAGTCCCTCCTGGGGTGACCCCAATTTGAAAGCGCCACGGCTGAACTGCTTGGACTCTAATACACATCCCATGTTTTTCCCCAATCCAGTAACAAGACAAAATCTCTAAGTCACTAAACTCTGTAGGCACCCATGAACACAGGCGGCCCTGCCCCATTGATGAAGCAAAGCCCCCGCCCACCCCAGTCTGTACAGCTACATAGGAGTAGCCAAAGCAGATTATCGAAATCTACTCAGTGACAGGCAGCCACAAGAATATCATCTCAAGGTTGAAAGTGTTATTTTTCCTCATACACTTGATTAGATGTCCAAAGAAAAAAAATAATTTGATAAAAAGTCTTAAATTCTCAAGTTTGTGACTCAGCTAGGCTAGGCATCTCTTCTTTAGAAATTAACTAAAACAGTTTCTCTTCATTTGGGTTTTAAAAAAAAATGTGTAGATCTCTTAAGGTCATTTCACACTAAGTGTTGAGCCTGTTATTTAGTTTTCTAGGGAACACAAAACAGAAATTACTATAATATGAAAACCATCCCTAGCGCCGGTTACCCTGGGTCTTCTGTAACTGTGCCCCTGCGAGCCCTGGTGTGGAGCACGACAGAAAGGACAGTAGCCTGGCTTGGAGGATTTGATTCTCTGCCTAGCTATGTTACTTATAAGTCATCTAACCACTTCCAGACCCACTTTCCTCATTTATAAAATGGAATTAGACCATCCACTTAGTTCTTTACCAGGGAATGGGGGTGTCTATGAATCCTCTGAAATTATATGTAACATTTTGTATGTGCATATGTGCATTTTTCCGTGTAAAGAGGTCACTGAAACAAAAAAGGTGAGAACCCTCATACTGGACAGTCATTAAAGTTCCCTTACCTCACTAAAATGTTTATGATGCTATGGCAAGAAAAGAGTTCAGTAGCCCTGGGGGATATCAGTCTATAAAGACAAATATTTCACTATAAATAAACAACTTAAAGCGTCGCTAACTGGTTTCTTTCATACACACATGCACACACGTACTCATGACGTACCTCCATTAAACTTCGTGCTACTAACTAATGTGGCACAGCTTGCTGTGTATCACTCACATTGTTACCGGCGTGCTCATGGGCAAAGTCATGTATCTGCAAAGACAGTTCTGAAATAAAACAAAGGCCTACCTACAAAACCTAATTCTGTGTGTCCACCAGGTTCATGTATTAATCTTTATCGGTGAAGACCAGCTCCCACAGAATAAGCCAAAGTTACCTTAAAAAGAAAGTGATCTAAGAGGCTCGCTTTGGGCCAACGTGAGTGAGCTCCACCGTGTTGAGAGCAGAAATTACATTTTCGAGCAATTAATTAATCAGTGTAAAGGGTAAGTATGCAAATAATATAGTAAAAATTAAGGACATTCACAAAAAGAAAACTCTTTCCTAAGCACATACAGTTCAATGCCTGGGATGGAAGGTTCCGCGTTTTCTACGCCAACAGTCAGGAAGCGGGTAAACGGGGAAAAGAGACCACTCACTTCCAAGAGCTTCAGCTCCTGCACACAGCCGTGCAGCAGCTCTAGGGCGCGCTGAGCCACCTCCCACGGCCTCTGCAGGAAGAGGAGCAGGGTGCACTGGCGAGAGAACAGGTAACTGCGCAGATCTAACAGGGTGGCTTCTTGCCTCTGTATCAATCCGCGCTTCTCCATATCTATGGGCTTTCGGAGGATCAATCCATTCCAGCTCTTCACCGGCTGGCAGAAAAAAGTCAGCCAGTTGGCACCATCTAAACAAACACACATCGTGAAAGGCGCTGACTGCAGATTCCTCCACCTCACTGTGCAGGACCGTGAGCCCTAGTGGACCGGCAGACGGCTCAGCTACTGGATAGGCCCGAAGCGCCGGCCCACCCCTCTGTCTGCGGGGACCCTGTCTAGGGATGCAGGACAGGGTGGTGACCGCAAGGACACCCACTGGGTACCTGGCACCGAGTGATGAGCACTGGGGGCAGGACGTCGGCCACGGGGCACAAGGCCGTACCAGGCCCAGAAGGTCCTGAGCAGGTCAGGATGCAATCAGAGGCGGCCAGGCTGAGGGTCAGGGACACCTCAGGCTCTGCAGTCAGCCGGCCCCAGGAGGAGGGGCGAGGCCCGGGCGGGAGCATGCTGAATGTGCTGTGCGGCTCATCTTCCTTCATTTCCGCACTTTTCCTGACTTATTTAAGCCTCACGCCTGTCTCAACTCAACCATGTCAATACCTGAGTCACGCTCCTACAGGAAGGGACGGCAGGCACAAGGAAGATGTAGTGGCAGGAAGCAGAGGAGAAAAATTCTTTAACTGTCAAAAATTTCCAATAAGACTCCTCGATTTTAACTTACAGCCCTAAGACTCAAATGTGATCTTAAAATAAATATAAGAATCTACAATAACAAGTCACTCAATCTTTATGAAAATTTTTTTAATCTACCCTTCTCACTCCAAAAGAGAGGTGTCACAGCCACCTAATTCTACGTTCTCTTCAGGAAGTGACTCAACACTGGCACACTTACGTTACCATATGTCTGACGTGCCAAATACAGCAGAGCATCCTTTACTGATCTGAACTTAGACTCAGCTGATTCAGTGCCCACTAAGTGAGGTGTCCCCCACCCATCAGGGTCCCCTCCCCAGCAGGTCCCTCTGCCGGGGCCCCCATCCCCAGCACTCTCCTGGCTCCCCCCACATTTCAGTCAGGCCTCTCCTCGGAGAGCCTCCCAGGCCATCTGTGTAGCACTAAACGGCACCTACCGTCACCTGCCCCTGCACCTGTGTCCTCTCCTGCAGGCCACACTCACTAGTCTCACTACCTGACTTCAAGTCACACTTTGGTTTTTCTGTTTCTGTTTCCCCTTCAAGTAAACTCCATAAAAGAAGGAATTTTGTTTTGTTCCCTACTGTTTAGAACAGGGCCTGGCGCAGAGTGGGCTCTCAGAAGTATCTGTTGTATGAATGAACAAAAATGAACAATATTATTTAGCTGCTAAAGTTGGTCCAGGCTTACTTTTGGTTTTAAATTGCCCCAGGTTTATTTTAAAACTGAGAGAACAAAGAAATTATGTAAAACATAATGCAAGAAACATGTGAGCTATCTGAGATATATATATGTATCATATGGAAATGTAAGATATAAGAAATGGAATTTTACCTCTTCTAAATGTTTAAAACTTAATTGGTGAATACTTTGCTTTGGTTATATGCTTATGTTTGTGTCTCAGCAAAGTAAGGAGATCCAAACCTGAACTGCATAAAAACTGTTTTGGAGTGGGACTCAATGGGTGACATTTCATCACTCCCAGAACAAGGGCGGTGCCCACAGCCCACGCTGACTATCCCAGCACCTCACTTCCTACAGGTCTCCTAGCAGACACTACGGTCGCTCCTTGGAATCATGCCTTTCTTCAGACACTGTGACAAGGGTTCTCAAAAGAAGCCCCAACAAAGATGTCTATCACAGCACTGCTTGTGGTAGCAAGAGCGGAAACAACCCAAATGTCCAACACCAGTGGGCTGAATAAAGTCTAACGAATCCACACCATGAAGCACTCTGCAGCTCTTATCAGAGATAACTTAGAACCTGATCTGTTAGCTTGAAGAGATGCCTGTGATGGACTGTTAGTAAGAACAACAAGCTACAGACAAAGGTCATGATAATATGATGCCGTTTCCTTCAAAATAAATATCAAGCAAAGAACGGTGAGCACAATTAAAAACGTTTTCTTTGTATATGGGTCACTGTGCTAGTTTTGTATTTTTAGAAGACTTTAAGACATCATTTAAAAGTTTAAAAGAAAGATGAACACCCTTTACAATGGTGTCGTGTAGGACTCACTGTGATGAACTCTCACATATTACAAAGACAAGCTCTCAACAGAAGAAAAAGATTCCCACTCTCATGCTAGCAAGGAGGCACAGAATCAGAAGCATCACTAACCAGCTGTAGGTTGTAGAAATGACACTTCATACCTAAAAAGCAACTTCTTAGACACTTTCATTCCTCAAGATTCTTCTACAAGTGTAAGTGACTAATTCTTAATTCTCATTTCATTTCCTATAGGAACCATGGGAATATACTGTATACAATGTTTTAAAAAAAACAACAACAAAAGATGTTTTAATCATTAGGTAAATAAACAGCAGCTTCCATACTATTCAGAAGTGGGGAAAGCTATGTTGAGAAAAGAATTTGTTTCTAAAACTTCATTACTCACCCCCAGCACCAAAGTTGACAACATACTGAGAAAACAGAGCGTCCAGTTCATCGTACTGCACCAGGGCATCTTCAAACTGCTGTAGCATCTCAAAAACAAAGGCAAGTTCCTCCTATTTACCCAAAAAAAGTTAAAAAACAAAAGCAAAAATATAAATCAGTGTTTTGAAACAAGCAGCTATGAAAGATTACAACAGAGAAAAGCATGCAGCATAATGAATAACGCTTGTGCTATACCAAGAAAAGATCAATTTAATGACCACACATGTCAACATTTATGCACACACAGAGAGAAGACCAGAGAGAAGCAGGGAACGACCAACATGATCCCCGGAGTCTCTGCATGACCCACCAGCAGACTGGGCCTGACTGGTCAGCCTCTCGTCCTCCGTATTTCCCTTGCCCCCAGACACACACTTTTTCAGGAGAATTCTGCTGTACGGAGGAGCAGAATCTTCTCCTCCAATTACCTATTTATTTATATCTATATAGACTCATGGACATGAATTGTACCCCCCAGGCTGAAACCCAAGTCTGTTAGTACTTATTCTGCTGCACAAACTGCTCCCACTTTGGCCGCTGAGGGGGCTCCTGGAGGTGGTGCATACCCTCTGCTGACAGACCTCCACCTCCCTTGTGCACCTCTTAACTTTCTGGTTCTACACGATACTGTATTTTCCCCACCCCAGCCCTGGAATCAACCACTTCCACAGGAGCCCTGGCACCTTTTATTGGAGAATGAAGTTTAGAAACCAAGATCTTGGCACTGAGTGTGTTCATTGCTACTGAGGTGTCATTTTTTTCTAGGCCCCATCAGAGGAGAGAGCAAGGAAATATACGTATATGTATTAACCCTCACCTACACACACCTCTGTATTTGTGAATCTATCTAGCCAGCAGCCATCCAACCATGGGTTCACACTGATTCTAAACCAGCACCACTGGGTTCATTTAGACTCCCTCTTCCCTGGTTTGTTACTCTTAAAAAATAAGTTTAATAAGCTTGAAGGGTAAAGAGACAGGGAAATCTGAAAGATCTGTCATTGGTCAATCATACAGGGAATTATGAACACATTCAAATTCCCTTAAGTGACCAAAATCATCCAAATACCACTAAGACAGAAGCATCAGAATAAGAGATAAACTTCAAAATTTCTAATGAGAATTGGTCTTTTATTTATTCAAAATGCATTATTTCTTCAGTGATTAATATACAAGTGATGTTTAAATATGAAAATTACACTTTTTCAGTCAAAACATGGTGAACAAGAACAAGGAACCCTAAGAGCAACATTCTTATCACTCCGCAGTGTTAAGAAGGTCTCCTCCCCCAAACTACTCTATTACACATCGCTTTGTTCTCTTAAGACTTTTCTTCTTAAAAGAGAAAGAGTTGGGACTTCCCTGGTGGCACAGTGTTTAAGAATCCACCTGCCAATGCAGGGGACATGGGTTCGATCCCTGGTCTGGGAAGATCCCACATGACGTGGAGCAACTAAGCCTGTGAGCCACAACTACTGAGCCTGTGCTCTAGAGCCCGCGAGCCACAACTACTGAGCCCACGAGCCACAACTACTGAAGCCCGCGCACCTAGGGCCCATGCTCCACAACAAGAGAAACCACCACAATGAGAAGCCCGTGCACCACAACTAAGAACAGCCCCTGCTCGACACAACTAGAGAAAGCCCGCACACAGCAACAAACACCCAACGCAGCCAAAAAAAATAGTAATAATAAATATTTTTTTTTAAAAAAGAGAGAGTTGATTACAGACCATACTTCTGTAAACTAGAGTAAAGAAACCAGCTTAAGACAATCTTTTATTGGAACCCAAGGTTATAAAACAAAACTACAGAGGAAACGTTCTTGGGAAGTCATAATTTAATCACAGCACCAGGCACGGAGTGGACGTCTTTATCATCAGAATCATCACGACTGCTGGGAGTCCTCTGCCTAAGCCATGTCCACGGTAGACACCCCAGGAGGCCCGAGACACTAACAAAACCAGAAGGACTCTGAGAACAAGGCCATTTCATAAAAGGCTAGATGCCAAGCTCTGAAGCAGCAGGGCAGCTGACAGAATGATTACTCAGCAGATCATCTCTGATCCTCTGCTTAAGAAGCCAAGAGAATGAAGCATCATTTGTTACCTACCGTATTGTCTTTTGGTTTTAAAAACTATGTCAATATGAATTACCAAGAGAGCTGCCTTATTCATAAAGAATGAAAGAGAACGAGAGAAGAAGGAAACAGCCGAGTTCTATATAATCAGCCAAGTACCTGCACCATGAAATAGTCACAGAAGCTCCAGCCTGGCTCAGTCCTCTTCTCCCTCAAGGTTCTCATGTCATCCTCAAACTTGCCTAGGTTTTTGGTAAAAGACATAAGAAGCAATGTCCTGAGTTTGGTCAGGAAAGCATTCCAGGATTCCTGAGTTCGGGAGGAGTCCTTCAAGGGGTCGGAGAGCACGACACACCTGTGGAGAGATGAACGGACTGTGGAGAAACCACCGCAAGCACAGAACCGCTGCCCCCCACCCCCGACTACCACTTTCCTGGGGCGCAGGTTGGCATCCTCCCTCCCCTTCCTTCCTTCCTTCTTTAATGGGTAGAAAACATTACGCAGGTGGTGAGAAATCAGATCGGGAAAAGGCTTCATCGTGAACTGATCTAATGCCACATGAGCAGTCAATGCTGTTCTCAAGAGTGCTGCTGTAGAATGGACTGGAAAGGGGGAGAGGGATTTACGATGAGTCTTGAGTCTTAGATCCTGTCCCCAGGGCTCTCTGGAAAATAAGCTGATCGTATCTCACTCAGTTCCCAAACCCCATTTGCCCTGCCCCCTTCAAAAACCTTTTGGTTCCTTGCAACTGACAGACTAAAATTTAGATGCTTTCACATGGCACACGAGGCCCATGACAACACGGACCAACCCAGCTGTCCAGCTTTGGTTCCTACTATCTCCAGCTCAAGCCCACTCAGCTTCTCATGCTCTCCCATCTTTTTACCCAGCACCTTCCCCGCACAGCCTAGCTCAGCCGACACACCCTCACTGAACCTCTCCCCCAGCCCCGCCCTCGCTGCTCTGCGCTTGGACCCACTGCGATTCCACGACCACAGCAGTCAGTGCGCCCTGGAAACGCCTCCTCTCTTTCCTGGTCTGTTTCTCCCACCAGACTGTGAGCGCCTCGAGAGCAGCGTTAATAAATACTTGATAAATAAAGGCTTAGAAAGATATTGCTTGACTTGTAGGTATAATACAATTTCACTACAAAAAGACTTTGTATGCATGGTGTAAAAATATCAAAGGCATAAAATTACAAGTGTTTCCAATGGATTTGGAAAAGGCAGCACATTCATCCGAAAGATTGGAAAAGGTAACTTTCTTTATCCTTGATAACAATAATTCAGAAAGATGAATAAATCTGAACTCACAAATAACTTTTAAATATTGATGCTATGAGTTTCAACATTCCTCCTCTGTAAATATTTTACCTGAACTACCAGCAAGTAGCAAAATGAACAGATTCTAAGTTTCATTTTCTCTGAGCTCCATCATACCTCTTGGAGGGAGGACTAAAGCTATGGATTATAAAACAGTGGACAAAGGGTGAAACAGTATAGTCTAGGTGGTCCACCAGGTGAGTAATCAGTACCAAGAAGAAAATTTTTAAGTCGGTGGCCGGCTTTAATCCAGTCATTCCATCCCCACTAGATTCTGTTTCTTCCCCTGTAAGATAAAGGGGTCCAGTCAGCTCACTCCTAAGCCCCCTCCCTCAAAGGACTCACATGTATTTATTCACTATATGAGCTGCGAGGGTCTATCAGCTCAGTAGTTTCTCCTTAAGGCGTTCTCAAGGATTATAATCCCTGTTTATTCCTGACCAGACACAGAGTTCTCTATACCTACAAGGGGTAGATGAAAAAGGAAACTGACACAAACACCAATCACCAAAACGATGTTTTCCTTCAGTGACCTGGTGCTTATCAATCAGACAATATATTCATTACACTCTCTATCCCTTATGCCCTTCAACATTTACTGTTTCTACTACATCTTCTTCTTCTCTTATTAATTAATACAACAATCTATGCTTCAGAAATTCACATCGAGCGTAGTTAACTGAGAAAGGGAGAACCCAAAACAGCTCCTCAAGTCAGGCCTAGTGGAGTCTGATCTGGAGTAGAGCAGCGTCCACATGGCACGCGGCTGCATGGCAAGGAGCTCCAGGCCGGGGTCTCCACCAGTCACGGGGACGCTGCTGGCACAGACAATTAACACACGACCCTCTGCTTCAGCAACACTTAGCAAAAGCCTGAAAATGCACAAAAACTTTCACCAAGCAATTTTCCTTTTAGGGAGTTATCCTAAGGAAATAATTAAGGATGTAGATAACATCTGAGCTAGAATGATGTTTATAATTTTATAATAATAAGTAAGCAATAACTTATAAGTCCAGCAGAGGACTGTATAAATAACTTACAGTGCATTAATACTATGGACTACTATATACTAACAATAATAGTGTAGAAATACATTTACTGTTCAAAGAAAACATTCTGTATTAAGTGAAATCTATACTTTTAAGTACAGATTTGTCAAAGGTGGCTTTGCAAATTCATGAAAATCAAGGCATCTCTAAATATTGAAGATGAAATGTTAAAAATTTTTGTAAGTTAAATTTTTCGTATAAAGAATAGTCATTAAAAGCAAGTTAGTTTTAAATGGGCCTAGCAGAAACATACTTTTGGAAATTAGATAAAATTATAACGTAGACAAAAATAATCAATAAGCACTTCAAAAAATTATTACACAATTTGAACTTTTCGTAAGTTTAGACTAACACACCCCATCAGTACCAATTTATTTACTTAACAAAATCCCAAACAAATATGACTTCTTTTGTTATATTAAAAACCACTCAAGGACTTCCCTGGTGGTGCAGTGGTTAAGAATCTTCCTGCCAATGCGGGGGACATGGGTTCGAGCCATGGTCTGGGAAGATGCCACATGCCACGGAGCAACTAAGCCCCTGCGCCACAACTACTGAGCCCACACGCCTAGAAGCCCGTGCTCCGCAACAAGAGAAGCCACCGCAATGAGAAGCCCGCACACTGCAACAAAGAGTAGCCCCTGCTCGCCACAACTAGAGAAAGCCCGCGTGCAGCTACGAAGACCCAATGCAGCCAAAAGATAAATAAGTTAATTAATTAAAAAACAAAACAAAACAAAATAAAACAAAACAAAAAAACACCACTCAGAGGCCATTCGGGTTTGACTTTGGGCTCCCCCCGTCTCAGCATTCCCCGCGGCCCACTTCCCCTCAGATGGTAAAGCTGCTCCCTTCCCTACAGGCCTTACGGCCGTCCACTCTTCTTTCAGAACAAAAATGTTAGTACACCTAACCACAGAGAGGAAAAGGACACTCGGTAATGGAGCACCTAGCAGAATGTTAAACTGATTCCTTTGAAATAACTAATGTATGAGTAACAGACCACAGAAAAAAATCCCCAGAAGTCCAGATTGAGTGAGATTTCCCTAAGATAAAGTGTAAGCTCAACCATCTAATTCAAACTTTAAATACAGCAAGTCTGAACATTACTGTGTACCCAGCGTTGTGTGGAACACAGAAAGGAAGCCCACACATGGCTCCCTCCCCGAAGAACTGTCAGCTCATCAGGTGGACCTGACACAGGATGCGGTCAAGTGGCAGCCACGTGGCAGGGTCTGGTTGGGACTCCTGGCCGCACACACCCAGGATCTCTTCCCTTAACTCCTCGCACGTCCTTCATTTCTTAGCCCCCAGAGCAGGCCAGCTCCCCTACTCCCAGCTCTTGCTGCACTCTGGAACCTTCTGTCTGAGCATTTGCCACTGCGGTGACCACAAGTGTGATGACTTGGGTGTGAAGTAATGCCCACCTCTGCCGCTAGACCACACAGTATCAGAGCAGGGACGAGGCTCACCACCGCATCCCCAGCACCTCAAGTGCTAAACTACCAGATACAGACTAAAACTGGCCAGGTGTTGAGATGCACTGGCCGGCACAGCTAGGCATGGACTCACCGAAGAGACAGGAAGTGAGCTACCAGCAGGAGAGAACAGGGCGCAGACATGGCTGAGCAAGAGGGGAAAGTAAGTCCAGGTGCTGAAGTAGCCACCAAAGTCTCAGGTTCCCTTTTAGAGTTTCTGAAGAAGACTAAACCAGCATTTTATAACTTCTGTCTTAAGGAACTCTTACTAGGTGTTAAGGTAAACAAAACACAGGGTCCCAGCACCAAGAAACGCCCAAGGAGCCCTGCTGTACACAGGCTGCAGACTTCTCAGAGCCCTTCCTGTGTTAACACCCATCTCCGGCCTTCCAAGGGGACCCACTGTGGTCTCTCCCACGGTCACCAGGCCTCGGGGCCTCCCGGCCAGGTAACCCGTTGCAGATGACTGTTCAGAGCTTCTCACCAGCCGGCCAGGAACTCCACGAGGAGAGGGACCTAGTCTTCTCCTCAGCACCCATCACATGCTCAAGTGTCAGGCATCGGACAGGTGCTCACACAGCAAATATTTACTACCACCCGGAAGCCAGTAAACTGTATCATCCAGACATCAGCCCAAAGAGGTAAAATGAAGCATACACTTACCTGTCACTCTGTTTATTACAGAAATCGTTTCTTATTTTGTCCACAATAGAGGTCCGGGGCAGGATGTTGGTTTTGTTTCTTTTCTTGGCATCATTTTCAACTACCACTATTAACCAGTCCACAGAGCTATGAGCTTTGAGAACATTCTGCCACTTGGTGAGGTCGTCTTTTACTGTAGCTTTATACACTTCAGTATCCTGAAAATAAATAATTCACTGTGAAAGCAGGTTAATTAATATCCTTTAGTGTATATGGCAAATGTGTCCAATAACAGAAGACAGCGCGCTTTCCTGCTCCGGGATGGGGACGCTGCACGGAAAGCCCGGCGCTGGTCCCGGCTGCTGGCACTCTGGGCAGGCTCAGCACCACACCCCAGGTGTGCGCTGTCCCCAAGACCAGGGACGCCGAGGGGAGGTCTTCCAGCGTTACAGAGGAAGAGGTGGAGAGGCAAGGGCCGAGCAAGCTGCCCACAGCAACACAGTCTGCTAACTAAGTTGGGACTTTAAAACCCAGGTCTGCAGGGCCAGAGGCCATGGGCCCAAGCACCACAGGGTCCCAACACGGTCACAGCCCCGCCTTGATGGGAGAGGCGAGTGGCTGTGGAGCCCCCAGAACCACTCTAACCTCAGTGCCACGTGCAGGCCACGTCAGGGGCAAGGCAGCTTCAGAGGCGAACCCGAGTAAAGAGGACACTCTAGGGCTTTTGAAAGTTGTTCTCATTCAC
This sequence comes from Monodon monoceros, assembly GCF_005190385.1. Classification (NCBI taxonomy): domain Eukaryota; kingdom Metazoa; phylum Chordata; class Mammalia; order Artiodactyla; family Monodontidae; genus Monodon; species Monodon monoceros. The sequence continues at coordinate 2,010,407 of NW_021703767.1, forward strand.
ATGGATCGATAGGGGAGCCGGCCTGGGCCTAAAAATCAAAGCTGCTCCTGACTCAGAGCACCACACACCAGCCTGCTAAAGAGCGCACCCCGCCTGCGCGAACACCAACGAGGCGAGCCTCGGTTCTCTCCCAGGGAGAAGCAGGGAAACAGAAGTCTTCCTTGCTTTGTAACTCTATTTACAACTGACGTTATGCTCCATAAATCCACTAAGCAGATTCAGAGTGAAAAAACCAAGATGCTTAACTCATTTCAATATCAGGCACTTAAAAACCTTTGGAAACTATAATTAACAGCTACTGTCTAAATATATGCTTTCCCCTCTTTTAATAGAAAGATTCCTTACTATCCTGCTTATGTTTTCTCTGGATTTTTTAGTCTCTCTCGAGTAACACTCGTGATTGATCCATGAATGAGTTAAATCTCAAATTCTGTATCAAGTCCCTCCTTTCGTTTAATTAATAAGTGAAAAGTTCCAAAAGGCAGTACTTAAAAAATTTTTAAACTGCTATGTCCTCAGTTTAAATTGGAAATAAGTACAATCTGAAGAAGATCTCGGGGTTAAAAATTAAAAGGAAAACCATCCTGCAAAAATCTCATTTCTGTGAATTAATATCCAACAGTAACATACACATATACTGCATATTTGCCATACAATGGCAGTGCTTCGAACTGGAAGCTTAGATTTTACAATGCTGGTGTCTGTCGAAACCCAGATGCGTGACGCCTGGAAAGTGAAACCAAAAGGCCAGGGGGCTGCAGCCACAGAGCCCGGCAGCTTTAAAATCAAGGCGCAGACACAAATCGCAGGGCGGACAAGGGGCGGTGAGGAGCCCTGACAAGCTCCAAGGTCATCCCGGGGCCAGTTCAGGGCACCCTTCACCAGAATCCACACTGAGGAGAGGTGGCCGCACCCCAAGGGGACACCAGCCCCTCTCCTGGGGACATTCTGGGGCAGCTTGCGGGGACTCTCGGGAAGAGGCCTCGCTGAGTGGCCAGCTGGACAGAGTCCCCCAAAGTTCTGGCGGAATCGGGAGGACAGAACCCAGTCCATCACTCACGACGGTGAGCAAACAGCAAACATTCCTAAAAAGACTGACTTTGCAGAAGAGGAACCCAAGCTGAGCCACTGAGGTTAAGGGTCTCTCAGGAAACCACAGCCAAGAGCAGAAGACGCCATCACAGGGAAGGAAGGGGGACGAGGGGGTCCTAGTGGGGAGCAGCCGCCTCGGCACCAGAGTCAAGCCAGGTGAGGAGGGCATCACAGCGCAGATGACGAAGGACTGGGGGCTGGCTTGGGGTGCCCCAGGACAAGCAGGGCAAACAGGGCCTCCGAGGGGGGGCATGGGTCACATGAGGTGGGGAGGGGGTGATCCAGCAGAGCATCAGCCCCAGAGCGGGGGGGCACCCACGCCACAGGGCAGCAGGACAGCAGTGACAGGAGAAGGTTCACAGGCAGCAATGATTCCAATAAGCAAACATATGGAGGATAATGAGTGCCTGGCTTCTCCAAGCCGGAGAAGGGAGTTACAAGTATGGAAACTCAAGTAGTATAATATGACTTGAAGGAAAGAGGTGCAACTTACAGTGTATGCTATAAACCAGAGTTGCCCAACCCCCCGGGCCAAGGACTGGTACCGGTCCACGCCTATTAAGAACCGGGCCACACAGCAGGAGGTGAGCGACGGGCGAGCGAGCAAAGCTTTGTCTGCCGCTCCCCATCACTCGCATCACCACCTGAACTATCCCCCCACCCCACCCCTGGTCCTTGGAAAAACTGTCTTCAACAAAACCGGTCCCTGGTGCCAAAAAGGTTGGGGACCGCTGCTATAAACCATAAAGCAACTAGTGGAATAACATAACAAAGAGTTTTACTTTTAAATCTAAACTCCTAAACATTGTCAACTTGCTCCAAAAAATTTTCTTAACAGATGGTAATCAAAACTATCAATAGGAACTTCCCAGGTGGCGCAGTGGTTAAGAATCTGCCTGCCAATGCAGGGGACACAGGTTCGAGCCCTGGTCCGGGAAGATCCCACATGCCACGGAGCAACTAAGCCCATGCGCCACAACTACTGAGCCTGCGCTCTAGAGCTCTCGAGCCACAACTACTGACCCTGTGTGCCACAACTACTGAAGCCCGCGCACCGCAACGAAGAGTAGCCCCTGCTCCCGCAACTAGAGAAAGTTTGCGCGCGGAAACAAATACCCAACCCGGCCAAAAAAATTAATTAAGTAAGTAATTAAAATTTTTAAAAACTATCAATAAAACAAAACAAAAGGGCTTACCTGGTGGCGCAGTGGTTGAGAGTCCGCCTGCCGATGCAGGGGACACGGGTTCGTGCCCCAGTCCGGGAGGATCCCACAGGCCGCAGAGCGGCTGGGCCTGTGAGCCATGGCCACTGAGCCTGTGCGTCCGGAGCCTGTGCTCCGCAACGGGAGAGGCCACAGCAGTGAGAGGCCCGCGTACCACAAAAAACCAAAACCAAAAACAAAACAAAAACAAACAAAAAAATAACAAAACAAATAAACCCCACAGGCTCCCTACTAGAAAACAAGTTTAAGGAAAACAAAACACCATCATCCATAATGCCCACAAAAACTACACCTAGCAAAAAAATGCAAGACTTTCATGAAAAACATTATGACACGTTACAAAAACATAAAAAAGCCATAAAGAATGGAGAAACAAACCAGGTTCCCGGAGGAGAAGATTCATGATCATTAAAATTCTTCTCAGATGAACGTGTAACTTTTCCAAGACAATCCCAATCAAAACACCTCAGTCTTTTGTGTTTTTCTTTTCAGTCACTGTTCCAGTCACCTATGGCTTTGTAACGAACCACTACAATACGCAGTGGTCCAGAAGATCTGCTCACAGACCTGCACCCTGGAGATCTGGTGGACAGCTCGTCTGCCCCACACGGTGTCAGCTGTGGCACTGGAAGGCTGGGAGAGAGAAGGCAGTGACAGGCCTGCTGATGGACGCTAGCTTGTTGACAGCATCTGCTGGGGCTGGGAGTGCACACCTCCAAATGGCCTTCCCACAGGGGCACTGACTTCCTCTGAGAATGGTGGCTGGGATCTGACAGCAAGCATCCCAAGAGGACGCAGCAAAAGATATATTCCCTTTTAGGGCAGTCTCAAGAGCCATAGCTTCCCCTCTGCCAGTCAGACCCACCCAGATTCAACTGGAGGAAACACAGGCCCAGGCTCTCATGGCAGGAATGTCACTGCCGTGCAGAGAAGAACACGAGGGATGGGAGATACTGGTGCAGACGTTTCTGGAAAATAAAATCTGTACACCTAACAATCGGATTCTAAAATTCATATGAAAGAGAAAATGCATGCTAGCCAAGAGATTTATTTTAAAAGAACAGATATCAATACATATTATAAAAATGTAATTAAAAGTCTGGTCCAGGCATAGAACAGACGATGATCAATAGAACTGATGGGTCCAGAATATTGTGCATAAAGGATACTGCTTTAAGATAAAGGTGATGGGACTTCCCTGGTGGTGCAGTGGTTAAGAACCTGCCTGCCAGGGGCTTCCCTGGTGGCACAGTGGTTGAGAGTCTGCCTGCCGATGCGGGGACACGGGTTCGTGCCCTGGTCCGGGAAGATCCCACATGCCGCAGAGCGGCTGGGCCCGTGAGCCATGGCCACTGAGCCTGCGCGTCCGGAGCCTGTGCTCCGCAACGGGGGAGGCCGCAGCAGTGAGAGGCCCGCGTACCACAAAAAAAAAGAAAGAATCTGCCTGCCAATGCAGGGGACATGGGTTTGATCCCTGGTCTGGGAAGATCTCACATCAGCAGAGCAATTAAGCCCGTGTGCCACAACTACTGAGCCAGCGTGCCTAGAGCCCGTGCTCCACACGAGAAGCCACCACAATGAGGAGCCAGTGCAACGCAATGAAGAGCAGCCCCTGCTCGCCGCAAGTAGAGAAAGCCTGCGTGCAGCAACGAAGACCCAATGCAGCCAAAAAATATAAATAAATAAGTAAAAATTAATTAATTAAAGTTGACATTTTCAGTAAGTGGGGAAAAGGTAGACTATTATGAAACGATATTAGGTCAAGTTGCTCCCCATTTAGACAACAAATTAGACACTGAACCCACATTGCTCCTATCATATACAAAAATAACGTGAAGCTATACACATCCAAATATAAAACACAATTATAAAAATATTAAAAGAAAACATAGGAGAAAATCAGTTATTATCTTCAGATAGACAAGGCCTTCCTAAACATGAAACACTACTCAGAAACCATGTTTTTGATGACATATTTCACTCCATAAAGATTATAATAGTTATTAATATTCATGCACTAAATAATACATCAACTACCTATATAAAACAGAACTACAGAAGATGCAAGAGAAATAGAAACATTCTAATAATAGAAGACTTTAACATACCACTGTCAGTTAAAGATAGATCAAGTGGACAAAACAAAATATAAATGACCTCAACAACATAATCAGTACAAGCTCTTATGGGTACATATTTAATATTACAATCTAAAAACAAAGAAAATACATGCTCAAGCACACATGGAACATCCACAAAGACTTTATTAGGTCACAAAGAAAAAACATTTTCCTAATAGCAGAAAATATTAAAAACACCACTCTAATCACAATGCAATAAAATTAGAAATGTTAACGTGAAAAAATTTTTAAACTTCCTTCTGGAGATTAAAAAACTTTCTGTTAAACTATTGAGTAAGGGGCGATACAAACAGAAAATAGAGAATTTCTGAAAAATAGTAACAGAACACGGGAATATATTTAAATTTACATCTTTAAAGACCTATATCATTAAAAAATTTTAGAATGAAAATAAATGCATTCCCAACTTTAAAAAACTAGGAAAAGAACAAAGTAAACTATAAGAAAACAAAAGGAAGGAAATAATAAAAATGGAAGCAGAAATTAATGAGATAGAAAATATGCTAATAGTATATCAGATTAATAAATAAAACTCCTGTTTCTCTGGGGGGAAAAGAAACAACTAATTTAATCAAGGAAGAAAGGAAGAAAACACAAATATACAAAATAAGAAATAACAATGGGGAAATAACTATTGACACAGAGCTTTTTTTTTTTTTTTTTTTTGCGGTACACGGGCCTCTCACTGTTGTGGCCTCTCCCGTTGCGGAGCACAGGCTCCGGACACGCAGGCTCAGCGGCCATGGCTCACGGGCCCAGCCGCTCTGCGGCATGTGGGATCTTCCCGGACCAGGGCACGAACCCGTGTCCCCGCATCGGCAGGCAGACTCTCAACCACTGCGCCACCAGGGAAGCCCCAGAGCATATTTTGAAAGTTGAAAAAAGACCACTTCATACACCTCAATGAAAAGAAATTTTTAAACTGAAATGTATAATTTCTAAGAAAAATATAGTTTACCAAAATTGACAAATGGCTGAAACAGATCAATTTCCATGGAAGGGACACAGAAAGTGATCAAGGAACTGTTCCACAAGAAAGTACCAGGTCCAGATGGTTTCTCAGGAGAACTCTAGCTAACCCTAGAGACCAGATAGTACTAGTGCTACGTAAATTGTTTCAGATATAGAAAACAAACAAAAACTTCCAAGTTATTTTTATGAATCAAGTATAACATTGATACCTAAACCTGATAAACACAGCAGAAAAAAAAGTTATAGACCAATCACTTGTGAATATATTGATACATGCAAAAAATCCTAAATAATGTGAACAGACGCCAATACTACATTAAGAAAATAATACTCTGACCAAGTGGAATATACCAGGAATGCAAGTATGGTTCAATAATTAGAAACCCATTAATGTAATTCAACAAATTAGTAGATATAAGTGGGAAAAATCATATGATTATCTCCACCAGGTATGAGAAAGGCTTTAACAGGATTCAACAGTGTATTCCTAATAAAAACCCTCGAGAAAATAGGAACAGATGGAAGTTCCTTCACACACTCACTCAAATTTACCTTATTCCCATAGCCAGCGCACTACTGTGGGGAGACACCACAGGCATTCCCACTGAAGTCAGGAACAAGGAAAAGATACCCACTGTCTCCACTGCTACTAGACAATGTCTTACAACAGGAAAAGCAATTTGAGGCATAAGAATTGAAAAGGAAGAAATAAGACTCTCTGCAGGTGACAGGATAGAATATCTGGAAAACCCCAGACTTTGGGGCCTAGAGAACCAATGATAAAACTAACTCAAACAATAAAAGAATTCAGCAAGGTTAACATGAAAAAAATCAATGTCTTCATATACAAAAAAAAATAACCAACTAGAAGATATAATGGGAGAGAAAACCCCGTTGACAATAGCAACTAAAAAGTAAAATACTTAGGAAAGTAATTTGATACTAAAATCCATGTGGAAAAATAAACATGCCAGAGCAACTAGGCAAACACTGAAGAGAATGACCCCTGAGAGAGGACCAGCCCGACCAGGTACGAATGTGGACTGTCAGTCTAGGGAAAGCATGAACCGCAAACAAACTCTGCACTCTTCATAGCAGGTTTGTTTCTGGCTGTAGTACAGGTGTAGCAATGCTGAAACTATGCTATGCATACTGCAGGACTGAGCAGGTGAGTGAATGTGTTGATGCGTCAGAGCCAGGGTAGATATAAACACGGAACAGGGTAAGGCAAGAAACAGCCCTGTGGGGTTAGAGGCTAAAATCAGAGGCATCAGTATCAACTCATGATTTCTAAGACACATGCTTCCCTAGCCCTGTGTAGACAAAAGGCATAGAAGCGGGGACCCTCCCACAGTGCCAGGGGAACCAGGGCTCTGTGAAAAAATGGCTGATTCCAGTACAAGGGTAGCAAAGGGACAAGAACCCAGAACACCTTGCTGTGCTAGAAAGTGCTCAAAAGGCACAGGAGCCAGCTTGAAGTGACTCACTGGCCAAATCTGGGACAACTTGAACACCAAAATAAGTAAGGATGATTGACTATAAAGCACTAAATAAAACAGAAGCCCACACAGGCTCTTCCCTAGAGTAGAGCGCTGACTGATAAATTTGGGGGAAGTGGTATGTGCAAGCCTTGGTAATGACTGGTGCAGGAAGAATCATCACTGGGGGCTAAATCTGGTCTGGATTTTGGAGGGGTTCCCGTGACTGTGTGATAGGGGTGCCTCCCTGGGCATGAACTGTGCAAACAATATGGCTTATGCTGAACATCTGCATTCCCCCGGGAGTCTAGCCACCCCTGGAGTTTTGCTGTGTGTCAGGCGGAGGCTGCCTATGTGCCTGGTCCAATAAAAACCCTGGGCACCGAGTCTCCAACGAGCTCCCCTGGTGGACAGCATCTCACATGTGCTATCACACTTGTTCTCGGGAGGAAGCACATCCCACGTGACTCCACTGGGAAAGGCTACAAAGCAAAGTCAGCAAAGGCAAAAGGTGCACGGGGTGAAGGGGAGAACAGGCGTGAGCTCTGAGTCCTTTCTCATTAAAACTACAAAAACTACTTCTGCATCCTCAATTTCAAGTTAAAATGTCACAGTACGTAACGATTTATGTATTTTGTATACTGCTAAATGCTTGTTTTATTAGAGTCAAACAGACAGGAAGAAATGACCCACAGAATTTTCTATTCGCTCATGAAACAATAATTCCGTCAAGAATGGGTTCACGAACACAGAACTGCCAAGTACGAGTGAAGGCCACAGTGCCCGCAGCTGCAGCGTCCCCTCACTCGAGGGGCGTCCCAGAGCACCTCCTGCACCAGACACGGATCGTGAGTTAGGAGACACAGTCCCCTGCCCCCAGAGAGCCCGCAAACCAGAACCAGAGACAAACAAGGATTTGTAAGTACAGTAACTGTCATGATGGTGAGTACAGGGTGTTATGAAAACAAAGCTGAAAGTAAATATTAAAAAGACCTAGTGCCCACTAGGCTACAGTGAGATGGCTCACAAGAACTGGAAACACAAGTAAGACTATATTTGGTGATCACCACGAGTGCCCCACGCTGGGCCAGAGCAGAAAATAGGCCACGGCAAAGCCACGTGCTTGGCTGAAGGATGGAGAAAAGAGAAGACTACCAAAAAATTAAAATTAAAAAGTAAATTTCAAAAAGTATAGCTGTCTTAGCAAAACCCAGACCTCTGAATCTTAACCCCATTCTAAGACACGTTCTTGTAACTTTTCCCTTTAAGTGAATACTTACACAGCATTCCGTCCAATAAATATGAAGAAAGGGGAATGTGAGCAGAGCCTTGTTTCCTTCTTTGGGCAGCAGCTCCTCTTTGAATTGAACAAAGTTAGATTCTAGGTGAATCATCTTTGGAGCTCGGCCATAGGACCTATAAACAATTTTTAACAAGTCACTGAGAAAAATGAGAATGTTTAGCAGAAAGAAAAGGAGAAAACGACAACAACAATTTAATCACATCTATGAGTTCAGAAGTACCGATAGGGCACTAAGCCTGAACTGTAGCTATTACATATGCTATCCGAAAAGACGCTGTAACTCAGTTTAAACACAGCCCACACGGACATGTCAAGGCTCCCCATAAATCTGTCGGCTTTACTTTGCTTGCAACACCGACTTCTGGGAAAAATGGATGTTAACCTACAATCACTATAAAAGAAGAAAGGAGTCTCCCAATTGTCAAAAGTGCTGTGTGAGGCTATCAAAGCTTTAAACTGCTCTAATACTTTTGTGACAACCCGTATTATCCAAAAAAGAGAACTGTCTGGTGAAAAAGAACAGGTTTCGTTCACATAGCATAAATAAAATAGTGGTAACCACTCTCCTCCATTTTTTCTCAACCCAAGAACAAAGGACACATAGAGCAATCCCACAAGCTACACTCATCTAATCTATGGCTATCAGAGGGTATGGGTGCTGTTTTTATTATACTTGTAAAAATAAATTATGCTACATGCATCTTTTTTCCATACCTCTATTCTTCACCTCTAGTAATTGTATCTCTTTCAAATGTCTATAGCTGGATTTTGTACTTTTTATCCAAGCTAAGGAGTGTCTGTGATTAATAAGCTGAAACCAACCAAATTTAATGTGATTATGCTTGAACTTGTGAATTTTCTATTTCAGGCTATTTTTTTCTGTCCTTTGAGAGATTAATCAAGTTTTCTTTTTCCATCCTTTTTCTCTGTTAGTTTGAAAGCTTAACCATCTATTTCTTTTCTGCTGTTGGTTACATTTTAATTTTTAACATGCATAAACTTATATTTCCCTCTCAAAGACTGCAGTAAACGTCTGCCTCTCCTTGAACAAGACAAAGCTAGTGCACTGCCTGCTCTCTGCTTTCCTCCAACCTGACATTTTAGATCGTTTGATTCGTAAAAGCACTGACACCACAATGTAGCACAGCACTTATGACTTGCTTGCTGGCCGTTGCTTCCTTTATCCTGTGAATTCATGGTTCATTTTCCTTTTTCTTGAGATACATTCCTTAATTATTTCACAGAGAGTAGCACAGTTTCTGATCATACATGTCTGAAAATGTTTCCCAACGATCTCCATCTGGTGGCAAGCAGCAAATATACGATGTGAACAGCACTCTGGAGAGAACACGTGTGGTGCCATGCGGCCAGAGTGGCAGATCAGGGCCCCCGGCCATACTGGGCCCAGCTGGCATCCTGTCTCTCCCAAGGCCCGGGGGAGGCTGAGGCAGTCTTCCCGCTTGTATGAGTATGAATAATACAGAACTCTAGATTCAGAGGTACTTGCCCTCAAGGCCCTGCTTAAATGCTATATTTTATGCTACACTTTAAATACTGTTAGAGACTGCAAATGCGGTTTTTCTTTTCTCCCTGTTGCTTTGCGTGGCTTTTTGTTTGCTTTGTTTTGTTTTCATTCTGCTTGACATTCAGCGGCCCCTGCAATCTCTGAACTCACTGCTGGGAGAATTTTGACGCCAGTTCTCCAAGTATCACCTGTCCTCCACCCTCTCTATACTCTCCTTCTGAAACATCTTCTACAGGGACATTGAAACTTCTGCACTTGGCCTTCACAGCTCAGCTTTCCTTTCACGCCTCCAACTCCAGCTCTCAGCATTCAACCCCAGAGTTTCCAAGCGCAATCTCCCAACTCACTACTTTGCTTTTCAGCTACACAGCAGTTCACTGCATCAAGTAAAGTTTCTGCTTCACCCCAAGATCTAATCAATTAATTTAACATTTTATCAAAGTAATATATATATACTTTAACATGTCAAGTAGTACTAAAGAGCTTTACACACACACACACACACACACACACACACACACACACACACACACACACACAC
>NW_021703767.1:2020691-2209536 GCF_005190385.1 Monodon monoceros
CACACACACACACACACACACACACACACACACACACACACACACACCACGGCACAGGGAACCCTGCCCAGGCCTTCTGTCACCCCTTTCTACCCCTTGCCTACCAAGGTCTTGGGCCCCGGGCCCTATCACCTGTCAGGGACTCGCCTGCTTCTCAGGGAGCCACCTCTCCAGACACAAGGGCTCAGCTTTCCCTCCTATTCCTCTGTCCATCCTCCTTCTCCCAAAGAGGCGTCCACATCTCTGCTGCCGCCACTTCTGCCCTCCTCTGTCCTTGAATATTTCTCGTTCTCTTTTCTCATTTAGTTTTCAAGAAGGTGAAGAGATGAAAATATGTGTTAAATCTATGCAGTGTCTCTATTTCATTTTTTTCCTCATAACCCCCTTTCCTGTTTCTTCTATCTTTCTGAATGTTTAAGTAACGTATACTATTGGAAACCCTTTACAGATTACTCCATTTCTTCAGGTATTAAACTCTTCCGTTTGCTGGACTATTTTCTCTCATTCACAGCACTGGGCCTCTTGAGACGTTGAATAATTTTTCTGTAAGAGAATTCTCCCACATTCTGTACACTCTTCATATTACATGTAGGTAATTAAATACATTCCTTGTAACACTATAATCGGGCACAAAAATTAGACTAGATTCAATAGAGAGCCTGGGTAAGTCATCTAGAATGTTAACTCTTCAAGTTAGTAGATTACAAACTGGTGATCAGAAAGGAATAACATAGCAAGTATCAGAATTACATGAACATGAGTAACAACAGGAAATTCTTCATACACTTTGGTTAAAATCAGATTACCAGTATTAACAAGTCACAACCCAAACATTTTCTACAAATAATATCTAATCTTACCAGAAATTAGTCTTCCAGTAAGATAATTCAAAGTCAATTATTTCCTCAGAACAAGTCATTAGAGGAACAATTACAAACAATAGGGCAAACAGGAGGATTGATCTGGTTTCCCTCCTAATTTTTTTAAATAAATTTATTTATTTTTAATTTTTATTTTTGGCTGTGTTGGGTCTTTGTTGCTGTGCGTGGGCTGTCTCTAGTTGCGGCGAGCAGGGACTACTCTTCATTGCAGTGTGCGGACCTCTCATTGCAGTGGCTTCTCTTGTTGCAGAGCATGGGCTCTAGGTGTGTGGACTTCAATAGTTGTGGCACACAGGCTCAGTACTTGTGGCATGCAGGCTCAGTAGTTGTGGTACGCGAGCTCTAGAGCGCAGGCTCAGTAGTTGTGGCGCACGGGCTTAGCTGCTCCGTGGCATGTGGGATCTTCCCAGGCCAGGGCTCGAGCCCGTGTCCCCTACATTGGCAGGCGGATTCTTAACCACTGTGCCACCAAGGAAGCCCCTCCTTCATAATTTTTAAGTAACATCTTTCTGTGCACTTTCTCACCCTTAAGAGAAGAGCCAGGAGCTCAGGGCAGAGAGAAGGCCTCATAAGACAGCAGACACAGGCACCGGCTCTAATGTGGAATCAGAGTGTGCGTCTCCTTTCCAAAATGCCATGAGGAATCAGAAGCCATTCCTACAAAAGTGGGCCTTCAGCTCAGAAGAAGTGTCCCATTTCTACCATCCTATGTCTTGTCAAGAAAATCAACACATTCCTTAGAGAAGAAGGTCCACAATTACGTGGCTCCACTCAGTTTCCTGAGAACTTAGCCTTTAACTCTTACTACTTCACTTGCTCACACAAATGCCTACAAAACGAGGAGGGAGATGCAGCGAAAACCAGAGGCACCGTACCTTCTCCATTCCATCGGTTCTCTTGGAAGCTGCTGGGAGAGCGTCGGATAAATAGAGGTAAATAAATTCTGATCTCCAGCACCTACAACAGGAATAAAAATGGCATTTTAAGGTAAATATAGGAAAAATGGACTCTAAAATTTATTAATTGGTATTTTTAGGCAACTTAATAATTTAGCAGAATGACATCACAAAACAAGATTTTTTCATATCTTTAAATAAGTGGTCTCAAGAAAAGCCAGCACTCGACATGTGACCTAACTAACCCTCGCCCGGCCTCTCTGAGGTGGGTAAGATTCTCCCCACGAGGAGGAGGGGGAGGGTCAGGAAAGTGGAGTCACCTGCCGGGGTCTGACAGCTAAGGAGGCAGAGCGGGCCCAGCTCCAGCCAGCCTCACCCCTGCGTCAGCTCATACCGCTGCTGCTCTCTTCATCTTGGACAAAACAGCCATGAAACTCCAGGCAGAATAGGAAACCCGGACAAGTGAACATGAGTTTCTTCACCAAAATAAGCTCGATACGCACCCAAGTGCCACTAGGAGCCGAGCCGTACAGTACGCTCTCTGTGCCCGTGCCACCCAGGACACCGGACACGCCTGCTCTCGTCGAGTCCACACGGGAAGTCCTGGAGGCAGGCCCGACCTCACGGCCAAGAAGGGGGAGCACAAAGCTGGCTGGCTGTGGAGACCAGTGAGGAACCCAGGAGTGTCTGAATTCACATGCTAAGCTGTTAATTCAGCTCTTTCCTCCTAGCTTTGACGGAACTGAAAAATCCACTTGGCTCTCATAAAATGATAGCGTAACCATATCGCACTTAGGCTTAAAAAGAACCTTTCAGTAGATGACTCAAATTCTTATACTCAGAGGATCCTCTAACTTTAAGCAAAACCATTTTCCACTTGCTTTTCTATTGATCTTAAAGAAATCATTGGAGATTGATGTAGGCCATTAACACATTTGCTTATTTTGCTATCATGAGCCCCCCCAAAAAACCAAAACAGGGGCTTCCCTGGTGGCGCAGTGGTTGGGAGTCCACCTGCTGATGCAGGGGACGCGGGTTCGTGCCCTGGTCCGGGAGGGTCCTGCATGCCACGTAGCAGCTGGGCCTGTGGGCCATGGCCGCTGGGCCTGCGTGTCCGGGACCTGTGCTCCGCAACGGGAGAGGCCACAGCAGTGAGAGGCCCGCGTACCGCAAAAAACAAAACAAAACAAAACAAAACAAAACCTTCCCCAAACCACATAACACTGTCAAGTGACTGCTGAGAGGAGCGGTGTTTCTGGGCAGCTGAGCTGCTTATCAGAGAGGCCGTGGGGCACAGTGACTGGACACAGATGCTGACAGGCTGATGGCCTGGTTCCCACCTAAGCTCCACCAGCTACCAGGTGAGTAAGCATGGGGAGACCACCAAGCCTTTCTGTGCCTCGGGGACCATCTGTGAAATGGGAAAATAAGAATAGCTCCCAACAGGGCTGTGGTGAGACTGAGTGAGTCAACACAAATAACTCTGAACAAGGCCTGAAACAAAGTAAAATCCTTAATAAGGGTTACTATTAATAATTTATTGTTGACATAAAAACAACTTTTATGTTTTAACTCATTTTTCATCATGTTCATTTATTTGATAGTTGTCTTAGAAATCAAAATAAGAAAACCTTCAGTTAGCTTCAGATTCCTTATCTTTGAGTGCCAACTCCTGCTGTCTCTTTTAAAGGTTCTAAGATTAACATATAAAAATCACTACACTTTGCTAAACAGTAATTAGGGCAAACACATAGAAGCTTTCTCCTCTTTCACTTAGTTATATATATATATATATATGGTCCTTGCAATAAAGTCTCACATAAAGGTACAGGGGGCGGAGTCAAGATGGTGTACTAGGAGGACGTGGAATTCGTGTCTCTGAACAACTAGGGCACCTACCAGGCACCAGTGGGGGACCACAGACACCTAAGGGGACAGGACGAACCCCCAACAACTGGGTAGGACATGGGGCATGGGGGGAGTGAAGAGGGAGGAGAAGTGGAGGCAGGAGGGGACTGGCACCCCGAGGGGCGGCTGGGGGAGGGGAAGGGATCCCACACCTGAAGGGGGAAATTGGGGGACCACTGGGAGGGCAGAGAATCAAAAGGGAGAGTGGCCAGGTTTACCCTGCCCAGGAGCCTAATGAGATCCCGGGCCTGATCCTGTGCCCACCGAGGCCTCCTTCAGCTGCGAGGGTCCCGAGGGAATGGGAGGGAGGGAAGGGGGAGCAAAAGTAAAGGCCAGACTTCCAGGACCAGCACCCCTGAGGGGCAGCTGGGGGAGAGGAGGAGTTCCTACACCCGGCGGGACCCACCCATGCACGGTTAGGGGTCCAGCAGCAACAGGGGAGATCCCGGGGGAGATGGTGGGGAGGGGTGCGAAGGAACGGAAGGGAACGGGCCAGCACTTTCCCTGTCCACTTAGGCACCAGGGAGCCTGTTGGGCTCCCGGGCCTAATCCTCTGCCCTCCCAGCCTCCCTCCTGCTGTGCAGAGCCCAAGCCCCGCCCCTACACTCGGAGACCCCCTCTGAGACTCCCTCCAAGGCGCTGGGACCAAGTCCCACCTACACAATCCCACTCAGGGCCCTACCTCCAGACTCAGGAGCTCCACACTCCAGAGGCCCTCCTTTCCACGTGCTGCATCTCCCCTTCCACCCTAAGCAGAGGCCCCACCCCATGCTCAAACGTCACCCCCCAACCCGCCTAGGTCCCGCCCCACCCTAAACCCCGCCCCTGCCTAAGTTCCACCCCCACCTGAACTCCGCCCTCAGAGCCAAGGCTTCTTTTTCTTGTTGTTTTTTCCTCTTTTAGATGGGGGTTCTGTTTCACCTTGTTGATTCACTGTTGTTGATTCTTTTATTTTTCCTAATAAATCTTTTATTTTTCTAATTTTATTTTATTCTTTATACTTTGTTAGTGATCTCTCCTTTTGTCTTGTTCACCGCCCCTTTTCTTTCTTTTTTTTTTTTTCTTTTTTCTGCTGTGGTTTTATTTTACTTTGTTGCAGTTGTTTCAATTATAGTTTTATTTTTCCTAATATATCTTTTATCTTTCCAATTTTATTTTTTTATTCTTTGATATTGTACTGCACCTTTTTTTTCTTTCTTCCTTCTTTTTTTTTTTTTACCGTGCCACAAAGCTTGTGAGATCTTGGTTCCCAGGCCAGAAGTCAGGCCCGAGCTCCTGTGGTGGGAGCTCCGAGTCCAAACCACTGGACTAACAGAGAAACTCAGACCCCTGGGAATATTAATTGGAGTGAGGACTCCTGGAGGTCCTCATCTCAGCACCAAGACCCAGATCTATCCAACTGCCTACAAACTCCAGTGCTTGACATCTCAGTCCAAACAACCAGTAAGACAGGAATACAGCACCACCCATCAAAAAAAAAAACAAAAACAAAAAAACAACAAAAAAATGTTACAGATGAAGGAGCAAGGTAAAAACCTACAAGACCAAATAAATGAAGACGAAACAGGCAAGCTACCTAAAAAATGAATTCAAAATAATGATAGTAAAGATAATCCAAAATTTTGGAAACAGAATGGAGAAAATACAAGAAACATTTAACAAGGACCTAGAAGAACTAGAGCAAACAAACAGTAATGAACAACACAATTACTGAAATTAAAAATACTCTAGAAGGAATCAATAACAGAATAACTGAGGTGGAAGAACGGATAAGTGAGCTGGAAGATAAAAGGGTGGAAATAACTCCCAGGAAGTAGAATAAAGAAAAAAGAATGAAAAGAATTGAAGAATTGAAGTCTCAGAGACCTCGGGACAACATCAAACACACCAACATTCAAATTATAGGGGTCCCAGAAGAAGAAGAGAAAAGGAAAGGGTCTGAGAAAATATTTGAAGAGACTATAGTCAAAAACTTCCTTAACATGGGAAAGGAAATAGTCAATCAAGTCCAGGAAGCACAGAGAATACCATACAGGATAAACCCAAAGAGAAACACACCAAGACACATATTAATCAAACTATCAAAAATTAAATACAAAGAAAAAAATACTAAAAGCAGCAAGGGAAAAGCAACAAATAACATACAAGGGAATCCCTATAAGGTTAACAGCTGATCTTTCAGCAGAAACTCTGCAAGCCAGAAGGGACTGGCAGGACATACTTAACTAAAGTGATAAAAGGGAAAAACCTACAACCAAGATTACTCTACCCAGCAAGGATCTCATTCAGATTCGATGTAGAAATTAAAACCTTTAGAGACAAGCAAAAGATAAGGGAATTCAGCACCACCAAACCAGCTTTACAACAAATGCTAAAGGAACTTCTCCAGGCAGGAAACACAAGAGAAGGAAAAGACCCACAGAAACAAACCCAAAACAACTAAGAAAATAGTAACAGAAACATACATGTTGATAATTACCTTAAATGTAAATGGATTAAATGCTCCAACAAAAAGACGTAGACTGGCTGAATGAATACAAAAACAAGACCCGAATATATGCTGTCTACAAGAGACCCACTTCAGACCCAGGGACACAAACAGACTGAAATTGAGGAGATGGAAAAACATATTCCATGCAAATGGAAATGAAAAGAAAGCTGGAGTAGCAATTCTCATATCAGACAAAATAGACTTTAAAATAAAGACTATTACAAGAGACAAAGAAGGACACTACATAATGATCAAGGGATCAATCCAAGAAGAAGATATAACAATTTTAAATATTTATGCACCCAACACAAGAGCACCTCAACACATAAGGCAAACGCTAACAGCCATAAAAGGGGAAGTCGACAGTAACACAATAATAGTAGGGGACTTTAACACCCCACTTTCACCAATGGACAGATCATGCAAAATGAAAATAAATAAGGAAACACAAACTTTAAATGACACATTAAACAATATGGACTTAATTGATATTTATAGGACATTTCATCCAAAAACAACAGAATACACTTTCTTCTCAAGTGCTCATGGAACATTCTCCAGGATAGATCATATCTTGGGTACAAATCAAACCCTGGTAAATTTAAGAAAATTGAAATCGTATCAAGTATCTTTTCTGACCACAACGCTATGAGACTAGATACCAATTACAGAAAAAAAAATGTAAAAAATACAAACCCATGGAAGCTAAACAATACGTTACTAAATAACCAAGAGATCACTGAGGAAATCAAAAAATACGTAGAAACAAATGACAGTAAAAAAACACAATGACCCAAAACCTATGGGATGCAGCAAAAGCAGTTCTAAGAGGGAAGTTTATAGCAATACAATCCTACCTCAAGAAACAAGAAAAATCTCAAATAAGCAACCTAACCTTATATCTAAAGCAATTAGAGAGAGAACAAAAAAAAACCCCAAGGAGGGAAGAAGGAAAGAAAAGAAAGAAGGAAAGAAGGAAAGAAATCATAAAGATTAGATCAGAAATAAATGAAAAAGAAATAAAGGAAACAATAGCAAAGACCAATAAAACTAAAAGCTGGTTCTTTGAGAAGATAAACAAAATTGATAAACCATTAGCCAGAGGCATCAAGAAAAAAAAGGGAGAAGACTCAAATCAACAGAATTAGAAATGAAAAAGTAACAATTGACACTGCAGAAATACAAAGGATCATGAGAGATTACTACAAGCAACTATATGCCAATAAAATGGATAACCTGGGAGAAATGGACAAATTCTTAGAAAAGCACAACCTTCCTAGACTGAACCAGGAAGAAATAGAAAATATAAACAGACCAATCACAAGCACTGAAATTGAATCTGTGATTAAAAATCTTCCAAGAAACAAAAGCCCAGGACCAGATGGCTTCACAGGCGAATTCTATCAAACATTTACAAAAGAGCTAACACCTATCCTTCTCAAGCTCTTCCAAAATACAGCACAGGGAGGAACACTCCCAAACTCATTCTACGAGGCCACCATCACCCTGATGCCAAAACCAGACAAAGATGTCACAAAAAAAGATATCTCTGATGAACACAAATGCAAAAATCCTCAACAAAATACTAGCAAACAGAATCCAACAACACATTAAAAGGATCATACACCATGATCAAGTGGGGTTTATCCCAGGAATGCAAGGATCCTTCAATATACACAAACCAATCCATGTGATACACCATATTAACAAACTGAAAGAAAAAACATCATATGAAAATCTCAACAGATGCAGAAAAAGCTTCTGACAAAATTCAACACCGATTTATGATAAAAACTCTCCAGAAAGTAGGCATAGAGGGAACTTACCTCAACATAATAAAGGCCATATATGACAAACCCACAGCCAATATCGTTCTCAATGGTGAAAAACTGAAACCATTTCCTCTAATATCAGGAACGAGACAAGGTTGTCCAGTCTCACCACTATTATTCAACATAGTTTTGGAAGTTTTAGCCACAGCAATCAGAGAAGAAAAGGAAATAAAAGGAATCCAAATCAGAAAAGAAGAAGTAAAGCTGTCACTGTTTGCAGATGACATGATACTATACATAGAGAATCCCAAAGATGCTACCAGAAAACTACTAGAACTAATCAATGAATTTGGTAAAGTAGCAGGATACGACATTAATGCACAGAAATCTCTTGCATTCCTATACACTAATGATGAAAAATCTGAAAGAGAAATTAAGGAAACACTCCCATTTACCACCGCAACAAAAAAGAATAAAATGCCTAGGAATAAACCTACCTAAGGAGACAAAATACCTGTATGCAGGAAACTATAAGACACTGATGAAAGAAATTAAAGATGATACAAACAGATGGAGAGGTATACCATGTTCTTGAATTGGAAGAATCAACATTGTGAAAATGACTATACTACCCAAAGCAATCTACAGATTCAATGCAATCCCTATCAAACTACCAATGGCATTTTTCACAGAACTAGAACAAAAAAATTTCACAACTTGTATGGAAACACAAAAGACCCCAAATAGCCAAAGCAATCTCGAGAAAGAAAAACGGAGTTGGAGGAATCAGGCTCCCAGACTTCAGACTATACTACAAAGCTACAGTAATCAAGACAGTATGGTACTGGCACAAAAACAGAAATATAGATCAATGGAAAAGGATAGAAAGCCCAGAGACAAACCCACACACACAGACACCTAATTTATGACAAAGGAGGCAAGAACATACAATGGAGAAAAGACAGCCTCTTCAATAAAGTGGTGCTGGGAAAACTGGACAGCTACATGTAAAAGAATGAAATTAGAACACTTCCAAACACCGTACACAAAAATAAACTCAAAATGGATTAAAGACCTAAATGTAAGCCCAGACACTATCAAACTCTTAGAGGAAAACAGAGGCAGAACACTCTATGACATAAATCACAGCAAGATCCTTCTGACCCACCTCCTAGAGAAATAGAAATCAAAACCAAAATAAACAAATGGGACCTAATGAAACTTAAAAGCTTTTGCACAGCAAAGGAAACCATAAACGAGACAAAAAGACAACCCTCAGAATGGGAGAAAATATTTGCAAACGAAGCAACTGACAAAGGATTAATCTCCAAAATATACAAGCAGCTCATGCAGCTCAACATCCAAAAAACAAACAACCCAATTCAAAAATGGGCAGAAGACCTAAATAGACATTTCTCCAAAGAATATATACAGATTGCCAACAAACAAATGAAAGGATGCTCAACATCACTAATCATTAGAGAAATGCAAATCAAAACTACAATGAGGTATCACCTCACACCGGTCAGAATGGCCATCATCAAAAATCTACAAACAATAAATGCTGGAGAGGGTGTGGAGAAAAGGGAACCCTCCTGCACTGTTGGTGGGAATGTAAATTGATACAGCCACTATGGAGAACAGTATGGAGGTTCCTTAAAAAACTAAAAATAGAACTACCATACGACCCAGCAATCCCACTACTGGGCATATACCCTGAGAAAACCATAATTCAAAAAGTCACGTACCACAATGTTCACTGCAGCTCTAATTTACAGTAGCCAAGACATGGAAGCAACCTAAGTGTCCATCAACAGATAAATGGATAAAGAAGATGTGGCATATATATACAATGGAATATTACTCAGCCATAGAAAAGAATGAAGATGAGTTACTTGTAGTGAGGTGGATGGACCTAGAGTCTGTCATACAGAGTGAAGTAAGTCAGAAAGAGAAAAACAAATACCGTATGCTAACACATATATATGGAATCTAAAAAAAAAAAAAATGGTCCTGATGAACCTAGGGGCAGGACAGGAATAAAGATGCAGACATAGAGAATGAACTTGAGAATACGGGGAGGGGGAAGGGTAAGCTGGGACAAAGTGAGACAGTAGTATTGACATATATACACTACCAAATGTAAAACAGATAGCTAGTGGGAAGCAGCTCAGCTCGGTGCTCTGTGATCACCTAGAGGGGTGGGACAGGGAGGGTGGGAGGGAGACGCAAGAGGGAGGGGATATGGGGATATATGTATACGTATAGCTGATTCACTTTGTTATACAGCAGAAACTAACACAAGGTTGTAAAGCACTTATACTCGGATAAAGATGTTAAGGGAAAAAAGAAAAGAAAAGAAAAGAAAAACCTATGTACAGAGTAAACAAATGAAGCGCCTCTTACACACCCACTCCCAAGTGTCCCCCACAGGAAATCCTGTTATACGATATAAAACTTATAAAACTTGTCTAAGTGGAGACTATAAAGTAAAAATTTTTCTTATATTCAATCATAAAATAAATCTTTAATCTGTGTCCTAAGTTTAATTTTAAAAGATTATAGGTCAATTAGCACATCTGTCAAGGGCAAAGACGTCATCTGACAATAACTGGGGACTTAACAAGTGACCATTCGATCTCAGCGCCTGTTAGGAGCTAAACCATGTCCCTGCAAAATTCGTATGTTGAAATCCTAACCCCCAGCACCTCTGAATGTGCCTGTATTTGCAGATAAGGTCTTGAAAAGATGATTACGTTAGAATGAGGGGTTTAGAATGGGCCCTGATCCAATCTGACTGAAATCCTTTTAAGAGAAAATGTGGATACACAGACTCTGGGGTGGGAAAAGATCGCATGAGGACACAGCAAGAAGGCGGCTGGCCACCTCCAAGCCAAGGAGGGAGGCCTCAGAAGCCAACCCTGTCGACACTTTGATCTGGACTTCCAGCCACCAGAACTGTGAGAAAACAAGTTTCTGTTGTTTAAGCCACCTAGTCTGTGGTATTTTGTTATGGCAGCCCTAGCCAACTGATACAGCACCCCTGATTTACATTTGAAGGTCAAATTCTTCTCACCCATTGAAATTCTACATTGATTGAACATGAAGAAAAGCCTCCATGATTTTCTCAGAATATATAGCTATTATTAATGATAATACTCCTATGTCTTTATATTGAGTATTATGAAAAATAGAGATGTCTTTGAAAATGAGCTATAGAGAGCCAGAGCTCTAAAAGAGAGGGACAGGAAAGAGCTTAGGTGTAAAACCCCGAAAGAATTAAATCTAGGCTTATGTAATAGGTAATTAAATTAACAGTGTATACTTTGTAGCTCCCCAAAATAGCCCAACCACTTAGCAGAAAAGCCATTCGACTTCTGAGGTCTGAATTGTAAGAGCCACTTTGTTTTGATCCCATGGGCAACAGGGGCATGAGAAAACCCAATAAGGATTCAGTTGTTAAAAAACAGCTACTAGAAGCAAAAATGAGGCTTAAGATTGATGTGTTCAGAGAACCCTGTTCAGAAAATTGCTGTGTTTATTTTTCTTACTCAAGAGGCCTATTAAAAGAGTCAACTCAGACTATTTATTTCAACAACTAAGATTTCTTTCTTTTTTTTTTTTTTTTTTTGGTGAGAGAGGGGAGACATCAAAATAATTTGTAAAGGTAATTCAAAGCACAATCCCATTAATATTGGGCTGGCCAAAAAGTTCCTTCAGTTTTTAAGTAAAAATAAAATACATTTTTCATTTTCACCAAGAACTTACTGAACAATGTTTTCACTGTTTTGTCCCACTACCTCTGCCATTTTTCAGGCAACTTCATAATTCCATCTTTCCAAAGATTTTATCGTTTTTTTCTTTTGTTTTTTTTTTTTGCGGTACGCGGACCTCTCATTGTTGTGGCCTCTCCCGTTGCGGAGCTCAGGCTCTGGGCGCACAGGCTCAGCGGCCATGGCTCACGGGCCCAGCCGCTCCGCGGCATGTGGGATCTTCCCGGACCGGGGCACAAACCCGCGTCCCCTGCATCAGCAGGCGGACTCTCAACCACTGCGCCACCAGGGAAGCCCCAAAACTTTTTATCTTTTTGAGCAAAGAACTGTTCCAGGTGCCTTTTACAGTCTTCCAGGGAATGGAAATTTTTTCCATTAAGAGAATTTTGTAAAGACCGAAATAAACGGAAATCTGAAGGTGCAGTGTCTGGTGAATATGACGGATGAATCAGAACTTCCCAGCCAAGCTGTAACCGTTTTTGCCTGGTCATCAAAGAAACATGTGGTTTTGTGTTATCCTGATGGAAGATTATGTGATTTTCTGTTGACTAATTCTGGACGCTTTTCGTCGAGTGCTGCTTTCAGCTGGTCTAACTGGGAGCAGTACTTGTTGGACTTAATTGTTTGGTTTTCCGGAAGGAGCTCTTAATAGAGGACTTCCTTCCAACCCCACCATATACACAACATCACTTTCTTTGGATGAAGACCGGCCTTTGGTGTGGTTGGTGGTGGTTCATTTTGCTTGTCCCATGATCTCTTCCATTCCACATTATTGTACAGTGTCTACTTTTCATAGCCCGTCACAACTTGTTTTAAAAACAGAACGTTTTCGTTATGTTGCGGTAGAGAATCATGCAGAAATATGGTCGAGGATTTTTTCGCCTATGTGGAACCCAAACATCAAAGCGATTCACATAACCAAACTGGTGCAAATGATTTTCAATGCTTGATTTGGATATTTTGAGTATGTCGGCTATCTCCTGCACGGTATAACGTTGATTGTTTCTCAATTATTGTTTCGATTTGGTCACTATCAACTTCAACTGGTCTACCCAACCGTGGAGCAGCATCCAGTGAGAAATCTCCAGCACGAAACTTCGCAAACCACTTTTGGCATTTCGATCAGTCACGGCACCTTCTCCATACACTGCACAAATCTTTTTTTGTGTTTTCAGTTGCGTTTTTACCTTTCTTGAAATAATCTAGCATAATATGCCGAAAATGCTGTTTTTCTTCCATCTTCAATATTAAAGTGGCTACACAAAAATTCACCAATTTTGGTAAGTTTTTTTTTTTAATGCATGCCGATAATGACAGCTGTCAATACAATCGTACAAAATTGTTTCAAATGAAGTTAAAGACAACTAAGCGCTACCAGATCCATCTTATGGAAAAAAAAACGGAACGAACCTTTCAGCCAACCCAATATAAATCTCTCTCTCCCTGTGTGTGTGTGTGCGTCTCGTCACTCACTTGGGGACACGTGGATAGGAGGATGGGGCAAGTCAGGGCACCCACAGGCGGCTCCAGGGGCGTCTGCGGACCATCAGCACCGGCGCGTGGGAGCACCCAGGCAGGAGCAATGACTGACGACAGGCAGAGGGGCCACTCAAACGTAAAGGGAAACATCAGGGAACAGTGGCCTTGCTCTGCAGAGGGACGCAGGCACTCCGACTGGATGGTGCCCAGGCTTGCTGGCACCTGACCCCAGGCTGGGCCTAAGCCCAAAGGCTGAGGAGAGCCCAGCTCAGACGCTCCCTAAGAAAGGGGGGCAGAGCCCCGGGTTTCTGATTATCTGAACCTGTTTTCTTACTTACGCCAGTTGTGATTAGATTTGCTGTTCCATGCAGTCAGATGACTGATGCAGACCTTCGCTATTTCCTGAATTATGACTGCATGCTCTGAGATTTTTAGAAGTATATATTCATGTATTAATCATGTAATTTTAAACTTTGTTAAAAGCAGATAAGAACTAATTAAACACGGGGCGGGGGGAGAATTCAGAAAGATGATTTCAGTGACTTAAGCATAAATGGATCATATTTCAACAAACTCAGCTTAACATTTTCTTAAAATTTTTAAAACAGAAGGACAATCATAAAGTAGTTAACTTTTACCAAAGTAAAAAGACACTAACACGTGTCCAAAGAAACAGAAATAACTACAGATAAAGATGTATCATTCAGATTTTATTTATTTGTTTATTTTTGGCCACGCTGTGTGGCTTGTGGGGCCTTAGCTCCCCGACCAGGGATTGAACCCGGGCCACAGCAGTGAAAGCACCGAGTCCTAACCACTGGACCACCAGGGAATTCCCTCATTTGGATGTCAGATGACCAACACTAAAACAGTAAAAAGATGGCTATTTTTGAAACAACTCTAATTTTCAAAGAAGTCGATTATAACTAAAAATAGAAACGTGTAGGCTAGACAGTCTTTCAGACCCAAGATGCTATCACTAAGATGAGAGTCTAAGCAAAGCTGAGTAACAGGCCCAGACAGACCCGTGAGGATGCAGCAGACCCACCTCGGCCGGCCGTGGCCAGGGCCAGTCACAAACTGTCAGTCACACGTCATCTGTTGCACCCTTCACCACCCTAAAGAGCAATGAAAACTTTCAATCATTTTACGCACAAAACTTTTATTTTAGGGTCCACAAGAACTGCAAATCCACAAAGTTACTTAGTGTCAAAGCATTTTTAAAATTCAGATTTTCAATTCTTAACAGTCAATTGCAACCAGAACAGAATCAGTCTTACGTTGATACTTAAAGAGCAGAGAACTGAGTCCACAGTCCTGCTCTGTGTGAAAATGCCTCCTGCAGATAAACAAGCAGTGAATGCTTCCTCCTCCTGAAAATCTACATCCAAACCAAACCGTGCAAAGTGGTTCCATTAGCAGGAGGAGATTACAGAGGGGCTCACAGTCTGCATCTCAGGAATGTGCGATGTCTAAAGTAGACTAAAATAAAGGCACATAATCTCTTAATCTAGAAGAAAAATGTTTGTATCTATGTTCAAAAAGCCATACATTCGTTGTTGCTAATGTTCCTATAATGTTTATGTAATAATTTTTAAAAGATTTTAGCACTACATTTGTTGTTGCTAATGTTCCTATAATGTTTATGTAATAATTTTTAAAAGATTTTAGCACTTGGTTATGACATAAGATTGAATTTGGCACTAAACAGTCTGCAGAAAAAGTAGCGTAAGTTACCAAATGCGGTTTGAATGCTCCAGAGCTACCAATTATGCCTCGGGGGAAACTGAAAAAAGCCACCTCTCATTTGGGAAGGACACAGGGTTTCCATACTTATAGAATCATTACTTCCAATGCTTCTCTTCCAGACACATGTTACGGGCAGTTGGAAATCTACGTAACTGGCCTACTCCCTGGGGCCTGGGAACATGTTACATTACATGGCGAAGGAGAATTAAGGCTGCAGGTGGATTAAGGCTGCTAGTCAGCTGACCTTAAAGAGATGATCCTGGATTATCTGGACAGGCCCATTGTACTCACAAGGGTCCTTAAGTAGGGAAGAGGGAGGCGGAAGAGCCACAACCAAAGAGATGGCATCACGAGAAAGACTGAACCAGTGTCACTGGCTTTGAAGGCGGAAGGGCCCAGACAGCCAAGGACGTGGGCATCTCTAGAAGCCAGAAAAGGCAGGAGACGGATTCTCCCCTGGAGCCTCGGGAAGGATCAGCCCTGCCCACAGCTTGATTTTAACCTAAGGAGACCCACGTCAGCCTTCTGGTCTCCAGAGCTCTGAGAGAATATCTCTGTGTTACTTTAAGGCACAACGTCTACGTAATTTGTTACAGCAGCCGCAAAAAACTGACACAACTATGAAAAGTGTATGACAGACTTAAAAGGGAAAAATAAAAGCATTTGATTTGTGCTGTCGCCCCCCGCCCCCTCCCAAAAAAAACTATGTAATCTGATCTGATGATCCGGGAGGATGTGCTAAACTATAGAGAGAGAACTAGCTAACAAAAGTTAAAAGAGGGCCCATCTGTTTACCGTGCATTCTCGGACAGCACTCTGCACAGGTGCCCTGAACCCTCACAGCAGCCCCGGGACCGAGGGCCACCCCACACGTGGAGGCCCAGGCACCCAGCACCTGCCCACCCAGCTGAGTCAAGCGGCTCCCAAGCACCAGAGCTGGGCCAAGCCCCACCGGGCAGCCCACTCTGAACTCAACGTTCTTGGCTGCCGCTGTGAGTTGCTTCTCTGTTTCCTCATTTTACTGTTTCCTAAGGAATCTGAAGTGGCTGTGTTGACACAGCTTGGCTGAAAACACAGGTTCCAGAAGACCTTCCAACAACAAGAGTGCACCTTTCTGTCACTGGCATCCGACTGTTACCAATACTTAAACATACAAACTTCACAAACCTTTTGTGAAGGTCCTAACACAAAAGTATGAAAGGATCAGGGGCTTCCCTGGTGGCGCAGTGGTTGAGAGTCTGCCTGCCGATGCAGGGGACACGGGTTCGTGCCGCAGGTCCGCTAAGATCCCACATGCCGCGGAGCGGCTGGGCCCGTGAGCCATGACCGCTGAGCCTGCGCGTCGGAGCCTGTGCTCCACAACGGGAGAGGCCACAACAGTGAGAGGCCCGCGTACCGCAAAAAAAACAAAAAACAAAAAAAAAAAAAAACAAAAAAACAGCCATTCTTTAAGCACGCCGTTAACAAAATAAAGCTACGCTTCACTGTTAGCCAGCTGACTCCTATTTGAAAACAAGAAGTGTTAAGGAGGGCACTGTCTTTAACCCTAAGCACACGTGCGCTCACCCTCAGACCATACGTTCCTTAATTTCTCCTCAACAGCTTCTAGTACAACAGACCTTCAAATGGACAAAAAAAAAGTCCAAAGTCACAAACTGGGAAGTCACTGCAGCCTATTCAATAATATGTAAAACATACTTGCCATAATTTATGTGTAGTGACAATGTGGTAATAAAATTGAATTAATGCCTCAAATTGGTAGCTCTTTCATGGGGAAAACTAATATCAAATGTGTACTCCTGGAATACGGAAGCCCTCCCCAGGGGTCTTCCTAGAGTATCTGTACATGAAAGGCTTTCACATTTGGGGGTGGGGGCAGGGAGTGAAGGCTAACAAGAAAGAACAAAAAAGACCCAGATGGTATCCAGATTCTGCAAGTATTAATAGAAATTAAGGTTTGGCCTGTGCCCGAAAATGACCAGGCAACTGATGGCCCATTTCAACACATAAACACTGCGCTCCCTTTACTGGAAGGTGGATACTGAGAAGAAAAGCAAATGAACCCTCCCACAGCCCTGAGCCGCAGAGGCCAAGTTTAAAGAAAAGTAATTCCTCCAGTCGACATGATGGGAATCGCCTACACTTGGTCGTCAGTTGTCACAGATCCCCTGCGTCAGGCCTTCCAAAATAACAGTGATTTTAAATCACAACTCAGCACACCCTGCCGTGTCATCACTAGCTTTCATGTTAGGCTGTTCCATCCATCTTTCCCCCGAGCCTGACTGTGACAGACACACCTGCTTCCCTGCCCCACCCTGTGTCCCTCACTCCTGGAACCCAGTCTACGCAACAGTCACCACCCTGCAGGTGTGACCAAAGGGACAAAGTACAATGTGTGAGTGTTAATCAAGTTTCATACTGTGGGAGTTTGCAGAAAAGGAACTACAACCAATACATAGAGACCACTCACAAGATAGAAAGTCCTGAAGTCTTACAAGTTAACACACATGCCAAGCGTTAAGGAGGTCTGAGTACACACTTCTAAGCAGGGGGACAGCAGTCAGCTTCTCTAGCACTCGGACACCACACTAGACTTAAAACTGAAGAGTTCCAACAGAAAAAGAAAGATCGGATGAATGCATCAAAATACGAGAAGACTGAAGAATCAGCCTTTGAAGGTTTACATATTGTTAAAATGAAGGAAATACAGTAAGACTGTAGCAGTTTGAATCACAGCATTTGCAAGTTCAGGAAGAGATCTTTTGCTCACTCCAGGCATGCTCCTGACCTGAGGCTTTGGATAGGAGGGTTCCCAAACCACTCTCTGCCTGCATTTCCCCTTCACCTCCCTGAGGTCTGTTCAAAGACCACTCTCTTTCTCTATGTGGTCTAACTGCAGTTTTCAAAAGGTGCGCCATTATGAAAGGGGTTTGAAAACATCTAGCAAGACTAAGTGTTTACCACAGTCCCAGCAATCCTTGCAGCGCTCTACCCCGACAGGTACACAGGGAAAATGAGAAGACAGACGCACACGCGAGGCTATTCAATGCAAGACTATGTCAAACAGCAAGAGATGAAACCATTCAAATTCCACTGATGGGAGACCGGTGGAATAAACCACGGCACATGGACATGACAGAGTTCTAGGGGACTATAAAAAGCAATGGGAGGGCTTCCCTGGTGGCGCAGTGGTTGAGAGTCCGCCTGCCGATGCAGGGGACACGGGTTCGTGCCCCGGCCCGGGAAGATCCCACATGCCGCGGAGCGGCTGGGCCCATGAGCCATGGCCGCTGAGCCTGCGCGTCCGGAGCCTGTGCTCTGCAACGGGAGAGGCCACAACAGTGAGAGGCCCGTGTACCGCAAAAAAAAAAAAAAAAAAGCAATGGGAAAGATCTCCACATGCGATGTCCACCAGGAAACGCTGAGGGAAAAAAAGCGAAGTGGGAAAAATGTGTGTGCAGTTTGTAATCTCTTACCTAAGAAAGGGAAATACAAATATGTATGAATGTCTACTATAGAAGGAGACTATTTAGGTAAGGGCAGGGATACGGTAGAGAGGACAGGGGTATACGCTAGATTGTTTTAAATGTATCGTATTGGTAGATTTGCCTTTGGAAGCATGTAAGTATTTTATATAATTATAAAACAAATTAAATTTTTAAAAAGCTTTCCCTAAAAATATCAGGAAAAAATAAAACAAATGAGGTTATTAAATATATGTGCAGTTGGTAGAAATTTGACTATTCATTCCTAGTGGGGTAACATATCCAAATGCCGCAAAGAACTACTAAAAAAGTTTTAAGTCTATCTTCACGAGTCACATTGTTGACGGCAGAGTTAAAGTGTTATTCAGAGGCTGTGGAAGGTGGAGTAAGCAGTTCCCTGGAGCTGCAGCGCCAGCATCGTCTGGGTGTTTGTTACAAGTGCTGGTTCCCAGGCCCCACCCCATACCTGCTCAGTCAGAAACTCTGTGGTGGGGCCTTGCCTCAGGTTCCAACGAGCGCTCCACTGGATTCTGATCCAGTCTGAGAACCTCGCTCTAACACTATCATCCCCAAGCATCCCTGAAAACTGGAAGAAAGAAAATATAAAAGAGCAGGAAGAAAGCAAATATAGAGGAAAGGGCGGTTAAATAAAACCCTGAAGTCCTGAATTTGAATTGAAAAGATCAAAGTGAACTCAGGATGTGCTTCCACCTTTAAATTCCTAGCTCTGCCCCCTGAAAAAGCCCAGCAGTAACTAGAAGCCCAAGCACACAGACTGGGGTCTCCGAATACCATCTCCCACTAGAAGGAATCAGGGCTCCCTGGAGAATGGCTACTCCAGGTCCAGGACAGGAAATGCACAAAATGAGTTTGGAACATTGCATCATACCAGAGAGCAAGGAAACTAACAAAGATTCCTACACTCACAAGCCTGCTGGCAAAGAGGGAGCCTGCCCATCAGTAAGGATAACAAGTGCGATGGACTGAAACCAACCAAGTGTGTTTAAATCCTTAAGTTCATAATGATACTACAAAAATAAAATAAAAATAAGTAAAAGCTAATTGATCACCAATGAAGAATACTAGTGAACTAACTCATTTTGAGAAGTTATGTAAAGAAGAATCAAGCATTTGGTCTGCCTTTCCTATACAAACTATACCACTGGGTAACCAAATAACATAAACAAATGTGTGTGCGTGTGTGCGTGTGTGTGTGTGTGTGTGTGTGTGTGTGTGTGTACAAATACACACTCTTTACAGAAATCTTTCAGATAATAAATGAAGAAACGGTAAAATCAGAATAAATAGCACGGCTTTGCAACCCTTAGGGAATTAATGATGTGAGAATAAATACCTGCTAACATCACAAAAAGAGAGAGCACCAGACATTATTGCGCCTGCTGACCGAAGAACACACCACCACCTGTGCAAGTCTTGCCAGAAAAATCCAAACTGCATTCTGACCCAGACTCGGGCTCTGACACCCTACAGGAAACAGAGGACAGAGGATGGTTCAAGGACACCACAGGACACAGCTGGCACAGTCCAGGCAGAGGACCACAAGACACACCCCCTGGGCTCTTCAAGAAGCTGCAAGGAACAAAAGAGGGATGAGGGGGGAAATCAAGATTTCAGGAGAGACAAGACATTTATCTAAAAACCTTATTTGGATACTAAATAATTCAAAGAATTTTTTAAAAAAAGACATTTCAGACATGTTGGAAATGTAAACACTGAATATTTGATACTAAGGAATTGTTTTATTTAGATGCCACAAAAGTTTTGCAGTTATGTTTTTTAGAAGTCCTTGTCTTTTAGAGATCATACTGTCTTAGCTCAGGCTGCCATGACAAAACACCCCAGACGGAGTGGCTTAAACAACACAATTGTTTTCCTCCGCGTTCTGGAGGCTGGAGTGCAAGGTGCCTGACCGTGTTCCCAGGGAGGGCTCTCCTTCCTGACTTGCAGGGCGCAAGTGCCCCCCAGTCTCTCCTCTTCTTATGAGGTCAGTGACCCCACCATAAGGTACCCACCCTCATGACCCAAGCCAACCCTGATGACCTCCCAGAAATACCACCACATTAGGGGCTTGGGCTTCACTATATGAATTTGGGAGGGCACACAAATATTCAGTCCGTAACACATACATTTACCGATAAATGTGTGATGCCTGAGATTTGCTTCAAAATAACATAGGATTGGAAGGAATGGGGGGTATAAAGAAGCAAGATTGACATTCATTCAATTGTTGAAGTTGAGCGATAGGTTTGTAAGGTTTCTTCACACAATTCTATTTCTTTTTACATATTTGCAAGTTTTTGTAATAAAAAGTTTGAAATGTTAACATTTCTGCCATTTCTCTTACCCTTTTCTCTTTCTCCTTTTTGGCCTAGCACGTATCACCTATTACATTACCTAATTTACTATGTGTGTACACTGTGTATCTCCTCTTGCCGGAATGTAGCTCTAAGAGGGCTGGGGTCTTGCTCACAGGTGTAACCCAAGCACCTGCAACAGCGCCTGGCACAGAAGAGGTGCTGAGTATACCTTCGCTGACAGCAAATCTAGCCCAACTCCCCCATGTTCTACACTAGACGATTCAGGGCCCCCAGAGGACAGGCTATCCTACAGCAGATGCAATGACGGTGCTGGCTGTCAAGTTCTCAGAGCATAAATTTAATTTTAGAATGAGTAAGATTACACTAAAAATTTCCAGTACGGCTGCCCTACTCAGTTCTTCGACTGCTGAACTGAAGGAAGAGATATTTTTATTTTACTTAACTCTCTGGCAAAGGCTTTCTCTCAGAGGTAATTTCAGGGACAATCCCCCCTTCCGTGGGTGGGCAGCGTCTGACGCCCCGACCACTAGGTAAGGTGGTGGGGGCGGAGGAGGCGCCACCTTGCTGCAGGTCCGCGCCGCGCTCCCAGACACTGAGGGGTCCTGGTCAGGCACAGCGAAATTGGCCCTCGGGTCTTCAACCTCAAAATGACCTGACGGCCCTTCCCACTGTGCACCTCAATGCCTAGAAACTTTTGGGCTGACCCAGCCAGGCTAGGAGTGCCTACAAACGGTGAGCTACGGATGTAGTAAAAATTGTTACCACAGGTGTTATTGTTAGTTCCAAGGCTCTACCTAAAATTTCAGCTCTGAAACTTATGCAACACCTTCCAAACACTAACAGATCTGTTAAAAGTAAGAAAACTTCCAAACATATCCCACTCCGTGGTGAAACCAACCTCTAAGCCTACTGTCAGCTTCTTCATAATTTCTCTGCTCACTTTTTTAAAAATTTTGCAAACAAAGGCCTAAAATAATATTGAGGGATGAAACATCATGTAACACTTGTGCAGGAAGACAAAAGTATTTATTTCCCTAGGGGAAAAAAGAGGGAAAGAAAGATTGCAGAAAACGTTCATCTTTTCCTAAGAGATCATCCCACCTTGTATCAACATCTCAAGCCCAAAATTCCAGATACCAGGGAACTGCTCCTTGGTCAGGAGCACAATGAGGACAAGCCTCCAAGGACAGAGGAAGTGACATAAAACCAAAGACACACGATGGATGCCGGCCGACGTGCACCTGAATGCCAATGCAGACACTGTAATGAAGGAGCTGAACAGGGCGCCCAAAAGATCTGTCCACGTCTTGACACCCCAGAACCTGAGAATGAACCTTATTTGGAAAAGGGGTCTTTACAGATGTGATTAAGCTCAGGCTCTCAAATAAGATCATTCCAGATCATATATGGATGGGACCTAAGTCCAATGACAAGAGGTCACTTGTCAGGTCAGACAAGAGACAGAAGGGAAAACCCAGGGAGAGAGAAAGCTGTGTAAAGACAAGGAAGAGACTGGAGTGATGTGGCTACAAGCCAAGGAATGCCAAGGATTTCTGGGAGCTGGAAAGAGGCAAGAAAAGATTCCCACCCCGCCCCCCCCCCCAAAGCCTTGGGAGGGAGTACAGCCTTGCTGATACTCTGATTTTCAACTTCTGGTCTCCAGAACGGTGAGAGAATAAATTTCTGTTGTTTCAAGCCATCCAGTTTCTGGTAATTTGTTACAGCAGCCCTAGAAAACTAATACATATGGTATAAAATACAAAAATAGAATGTCGTCTTTCCTAGTGCTATACCAATTCATCTTTTAGGTATGTTTTTGGCCACACTTCTCATATGTCAAAGTAAACCCAGATGAACAGGCAATTCAGAAGAGGTCCAAGCACAAGTAAACACATAAAAAGAACCTCACTAATTGTCAGGTATATAACACCAAAACAACTCTGATGGCCTTGGGCTGGGCAAAGAGTTCTTAGGTATGATATTGAAAGTACAATCCACAGGAAAAAAAAAAATTGGTAACTGGATTTCATCGAAATTTAAAATGTATGTACTTCAAAATACATTAACTGAAAGACAACCAAAGATCAGGACCAAACATATGCAAATCATCTATCTGATAAAGCACATATATCAAGAAAATACAGTGAAACCTTACAACTCATGCAAATGTACAGAGCAGCATTACTCATGACAAAAAGTTGGAAACGATCCAAATGTCCATCAACTGGCGAATGGATAAACCAGACGTGGTCCATCCACACAGTGGAATACTAGTCAGCAATTAAAAAAGGAGCAAATTATAGTTGGTACAACACGGATGAACCTCAGAAACTGCAGAGTGAAAGAAGCCGGACAGAAGACAGCATATTACGTGATTCACGTCTTTGAAATGTCTATAAAACGCAAATTTATAGGGACAGAAAGCAAATTAGTGGCTGCCTAGGCCTGGGGATAGGAGCAGAGATTGACTGCTAACAAGTTCTTGGGGTGATGGAAATGTTCTAGAACTGAATTACGGTGATAGCTGCACCACTCTGAATATTTACTAACAGTCAGAGGACTGTACATGTACAATGGATATTAATTTTATAGTATGTAGGTTAGAGCTCTTAATAAAGCTGTTCAGAAAAAGTCATCCATCAGACTGGCAAAGATTAAAAAGATGACTCCCATCCAGTGGGGCAGAGTATATCTCAGAGGACAGCTTTTTCACAGGGTGATTCAGGGGCAGGTTTCAAAATGTAAACTGCTCCCCCCCTTCTGACCCAGCAATTACACTTCTAGATTCCATTCTTTATAATGAAAATGTATTCCTGCTTTTATTTATACACATTTAAGGTTAAAGTTTCATTTCGAAGAGTTACAGCTATATCTTCTTTCAAGGCTTCATCCAAATGTCAGGTTGACAGTCCCTCAATCCTAAATGTTCCACAGCAGAAGCTGAATCATCGACCTGAGAATGCTTTGTTTTGGTCATAGCTAAATTTCTATTGACTTATAGTAAAGAAAACATATCTGAACACAACTCCGAAGGACCATTTCAAAGATTATGGTCCCTACCATACCACTGAGCTTTGCTTTTACTGGATTAACATGTATTTCCTCAATTCAAAAACTCCAAACAGAGAATGTCCCAGTATTAAAAAGAAAAAAAACAAAACTAAGTGCATAGCAGTTTACCTAAAAACAAGTCTGAGTAATCAGGATTCAAATTCTAACAAAATGATCTTGATGAAGACGTGTACTTAAAGAAAATAACTTTACACCATCAAAAGCGCCTACCTTATGGAAGCATTCAATGACATATAACACAGTTTTCCCTTTACAGTAGTGTTCACTCATTTATTGATTTGATTTCTTCAACAAATATGTACCGAGCACCAACTACGTGCTCAGCACCGTCCAGGTGCCAGAAACGCAGCAGTGATCACAACACATAAAGTTCCCGCAATTCTGAACCTCACATTCCAGTGTGCGGGCAGCCTGGGTTAGGGGTGAAGAGAAACAATCAACCATGAAAAAACAAATGTCCTATCATGCGGGTGCTGAGCCAATAAGACTGAATAAAGTCGAAGCGATGCCAAACCCTAAGCAGGGCTGGGAAGTGGCACATGAGCAGCCCAGGGAGCGGGAGGGAAGCACCCAGCGGGTCAGGAAAGCAATGCGGGCACCACGGGAACAGGGGCTGTAGGGACCAAGTGGTTAAAGGCACAGCCAGGAGGCCAGTGTTGGGGCCAGGGGGCGGTAGGCCGCAGAGGGTCTCAGAGCCCATGGGAAGGTCTGGGAATATTACGCTGAGAAGGTGGGTGGCCCCTGGAGGGTCCTGAGCAGAGGAATTACATGCTGTACTTCTTTCTTAGAGAGGCTGCCTTCAACCCCAGAGAGAACGAGCTTCAAGGGCCAGGCTGGAAATGGCGTGGCCAGCTGGGAGGCTGCTGGGGTCCCTGGGAGAGATGAAGGGGGCCGGGGTTTGGGGGAGCAGCAGTGAAGGTGGGGAAAAGGGGCTGAATTCTAGATCAATTCAAAGACAGAATGCTATTTGCTGGTAGACTGAATGTCAGCTGTGAGAGAAAAAAGAAGTTGGGAATGACTACAAGGTCATCAATTTTAAATTTAAAAACCAAATATTCTCTAAGTGCAAAATACTGTGAATACATTTAAAATTCATGTTAAGAGCAGTTCCAAAGGAACGATTTGACTGAAGGCAGGGGCAGAAGGGAGGAAAGGACAGAAGGAAAGGTGATATAAAGGGAGGAGAGAAAGCCCAAGAGGCTGTGGGCAAACGCCGGGAGACTGTGAGAGAGGGGTGATCAGGAGAATCTGAGGCTGCGCAGTCCCCCTCCCGTGGTCTGTCATCTAGATCCGAAGCCCCCAGGCCAGAGCAGAGGGCCCCGAGATCAACAGGGAGCCCCTGGGAGACCACACACCAAGTTGTGCAATCCATGTGAAAAGAGACTCCACTCCGTCAACTGGCAAAATAGTTTTTTTAGACAAAAAATTCTTCAGTAAGTCACTGGCCTTTTCAATAAAAGGTAACCAAGGTGGCCTTTCCTACCTCCTGTTGTGTGGACCAACCACCATGCTGTCAGTTCCTTTCTAGGGAAAGACCGGCTCATGTGTTATGTCTGCCATGCTTGATTACTTCAGAGATTCATCAGTGCTTAAATAAAAAAAAAAAAAAAAAATCAGACCCCTGAGTCTCATTTGCATAAACCAAACTTTACTAGAAACTCTTCAGAAACACGTCTTGTAATCAGGCACACGAGCTGACGTTCAAGTGGAAAAGGAAGCTTTTCACTTCTGAATTATTGGTTCAATTGAATCCACCCTAGAGTTGGGCTAACATACTAGTAACATGGGTTCCCAAATGTGTGCCCAGGTGCTCAGGGTACCGCAGCAAACCCAGAGAGGGCCCAAGGGGTGTTCCAAATTTTTGAGGGGAAACAGCAATACTGAAGATGTCCCAGGCCCCAGCTGAGTTCATCAGTTTCAATACTACATCGTGCTACAGTTCTTTCAATGACATCATTATCATCACAAAACAGGGTAACTGCTGTAATAGAAGGCCAAGAATCACCCCCTCCACAGTCAAATAAACAAAGCAGTGGCGTCCAATCGGATTCCCAGGCTAGAGAAGCTGCGCAGCGCCCAACAGGTGTGGCCGTCCCTAATATGTTATTGTGGTTATATCTAAGAATGAAACAAAAATTTTCCTCCAATTTATGTGTATTTTTTTTTCAAATAACTACTGTTAGGACATAATACTTAATAAAATTATTTGAACCTAACTACTTAATAAATGGAATTATTAAATATTCTTTTCAGCCTAGAGGTGCCATGAAAAAATTACTGAAGACACTAAGACCACCACGAACAGAGAAAACTGAGAAGTCTCTCCTGAGTAGCTAACATTCTTTCTGCACATCCATCACTCTTCCGAGTGCTTTACACGTACTCATTCAATCCCCATATCAACCCTCTGAGACTGGTACCATCCCTGTCCCTATTTCACAGACGAGGAAGTAGTCACACAGTTAAGTCCTGCCTGTTTCTAACCACGCACAGGTAGAAGCGATTTCTTCTTCTTTTTTTAAATATTTATTTATTTACTTTTATTTTTGGCTGTGTTGGGTCTTCGTTGCTACACGCGGGCTTTCTCTAGTTGCAGCGAACGGGGGCTACTCTTCGTTGCAGTGCACGGGCTTCTCACTGTGGTGGCTTCTCTTGTTGCGGAGCATGAGCTCTAAGCATGTGGGCTCAGTAGTTGTGGCTCCTGGACTCTAGAGCACGGGCTCAGTAGTTGTGGTGCACGGGCTTAGTTGCTCTGCACCACGTGGGATCTTCCCAGACCAGAGATCGAACCTGTGTCCCCTGAACTGGCAGACGGATTCTTAACCACCGGGCCACCAGGGAAGTCTGAAGTGATTTCTAAATCAAAGGAAGTACAGGTACTAATGCCTTAGTCCCTGGCCTCCAAATACACCCCATGGAACTGAGGTTTCCTAAGGAGAAATGTTTCTGCCACTTCTCAATAGCTGATTCCCTACTGGCTTAAGGATTCAATATGGACCAAGACCTGCATTTATGTGCATCAGTTTAAAAAGAGGGCATTTTAAGTTACTTTTCTGGCAATGAAACTGAGAATGGTTAAATCACAAGCGCCATACTTTCACGCTTGATAGAAAACTGCAGTGTACAAATTTAAAAACTTTAACCTACGGGGGGAAAACAAAACCCAACCAGGTAAAAAGCATTACGGATCTGCTTAGTTTTGTTGCCTTTTCCCCCCCTTGAAAATTCATGATGTCAGATCCGGAACCCTAAATATAGAGATTGAGAAAAATTAAAGCAGCACCATCCGATGTGACTGGGTGAGAACAGATCATTCGAATGAACACTGTTGTTTTTCAGATACTACACAATTCCACGTTGATAGTTATGTGCTATCTTAGGTAGGATGCCAACAGCCAATAAAGAAAAGCCACAAATCAGTGGAATTACAATAGCTTTGTCTGCTAAATGAGATAGCTGGGAAAGGAACATCTCTTTCCTAACATACCCTTGGGTCAGAAACCTCGGTCTTTATTCCAAAGCAGAGAACTGATCCAGTGGTTGAAAAAAAAAAAATCTAAGCTCTAACTTAAATTTAGATCAAATGGATCTGCTGGATTTGTTTGTTTCACTGTGCATCTTTCATGATTAGTCAGTTATACTACAGGTATTCACATTGCTATGACCAGGTGATTCATCGCCCAATGTCATCACACCACTAGTACCGCAGACTGCGCAGTGGACATCCCTGTGCATTTCAGACACATCCTCCAGTATTCAGAAGCTTCACCAGGCCTGGAGTCTAAGCAGATCCTCCACAGAGGTAGTCACTCTGCACCAGAGGCAGTTAGGCAGCAGCTTCAGGAAATTTTAATTACGGACTAAAGGCCATTAAAACTCTTAGGTATCTTCAGAATATTATTAAAATAATTTAGCAAGGTTTTCAAGCAATGATGTACTCTGTTTACCCCTAATCTCTGGGGACTTTCCACTCTTCTCATGGCCACAGATGAACAGTTCCTAAATTTACCTGAACTGGTAACATTCTACATTCTTCTGAGAAAGGCTGACACACAACTCGCTTTCACTCAAAGTAAAACGTCCTAAAGCCTATGAAAAAAATTGAAAAGAAGCACAAACTCTGCTCTCATTTTACAATGAACAAACACAGACCTCCTCAGGGTGCAATGGCTGGAAAAGTATTAAACAGACTTTTGAAAACTAAAATGCTGCATACTAAAGGAGCTATGTACACAACAGCAAAGCCTCCAGATGAATTTTTTTAAAGCAATTTTCTTACTACCTTTGTCTACATTGCTTACACTAGCGGCTCCCTTCAACACATGTGCAGCTGAAAGAATGGAACAAAATAAAGAAAGTATAACATGAAACCAGGACAGCAAGTGCTTTACCGCAGCTTCAGTCCCAGACACACCAAAATGAAGTCAGCCTTCCTAAAACTTAAAAAATCTTTAACTTTTAAAGGGATCTTTTTAAATTTTTAAGGTAACTTTCTCTGAAAGTTTACTGAAGCCACTTTCTTTTCTGAGACTCCAATGAATGAATGGTTGTGCCTTTTAAAACAGAGATACCATCAGTACAGACAACAATTTTAAACACCGGAAAAACCTCCACCAACATAGCTTTTACAATAAATCTGTAGGAAAGGAAACTATCCTTTAGCTGTCTGTCATGCATGCGGGTATGAAACTAAACACTAGACCCATATCTCAAACACTACTAGGATAACAATTTACCTGTTTAGTCAAGGTTGAACCCAACCCAAGGCTGAACTTTCTCTTCAGATATGTATTTACATAACGCCCACAGAAACACTGCTATGAGATGTAAGCTAAGGGGTATGTATGAGATATAATTAGACTTGTTAATGTTTCTACAGGCAATACTGATCCAGCACTCACAGTGTGCAGGGCACTTGGGGAGGAGTCTCCAGCGTCTGGAAGACACTGAAACCTAACAGGAAGACCACTCTGAGCCTGGCTCCTCTTCCCTGAGGGTACAGAAGGCACCTGGGAATTAACCTCAGGGCCTCCAGATCAGCTCTACACACACCTGTTCCCTCGACTAAAGTGCAGAAGTGAGCAAGACCTGCAGCTGTCCTGGTGAAAAGAGAAAACAGCTTCGAACTATGCAAGTGTCCAAATTTAGATGTGACACCGTCCCTTTCCCTGAGAAAGTGTATCAGCTAAAGATAAAACAACAGACTTCAACTTTAAATATACAATTTCTCAGGGATCTGACAAGAGAAAGCATACAAGGAGAGTAAAAGAAAGAGAGAGAAAGAAACAAGAGAAGGCTCAAGACCTACACAACCATCTACTAAGGGCTAAGTGCCTGCCTAGATGTTGCTGTAGAAAGAGTGCTTCCTTTCAAAGTGTGGAACACCATCTGAAAAAATTAACTGAAGCTAAGAACACTGTCAGAGGTCAAAAATCCTAATAGTCTGAAACACCTGTCTGCAAGTCATCAAAATGTCAGCCAACGTTTCAACACTTTCCATAAGCTCAGTGTTTCTGAAAGTATTTAATTCCGAAGTTATGGCTGTAAAACTTAGAGGAAATTTTTCTGTAACAGAAAAACAACTCCTTTGTGGATGAGTAAATGTGGCGCCAAAAAATAAAAAACAAAAAAAAACCCGACACTCAAAATGAAGAGGCACCAGTCCAGTGGTGCAGAGCATGGATGAGCTCATCGAACCTTTGCAGCCTCATCTGTGAAATGGGTTTCTGCTCTGTGCCAGCGTCTCGGAAGTGCCTGAGCGGCCTGGGGGGAAGAGCCCTGGTTCGCGGTCCCGGCACGGCAGAGCCGCTGTGGCCAGGCAAGTGCAGCTGGGCACGGCCGACGGGTCTCCTGAGTCTTCCACTACTTAACACGTTAGTACAAACCCCCGTCTCCTAACAAACACGACAACCGCACGCAAACTTCGTCCACGCTCGCAGAGCCGGGAGACCCTCTGCGGGACCGGAGGAAACAGTGCGCCTGGAGGAGACCGTCCCCGCCGGGAAGGACCGGCCCGCGCGGGGCAAGCTGCCGAGCCTGCATCCGGACGGGGCGCGCCCCAGGCGCTGTCCAACTGCAGCCGGACAACCAGAAGAGCGTCCCTGAGGAGCTCAGAGGTCGCCTCCAGGAGAGAGAGATACGAGGTCGGCCCCGGGGAGGTCGGAGGTCGCCCGCGGGGTCAGGGCCCCGCCGCAGCCGCCGCCCCGGCCACACCTCCATTCCAGGAAGCGGCCCGGCCGGGAGCGCGGGGGCCGGGCCGCGGGGGCCGAGGGGCCGGCGACCTGGGCCGGGCTGCACGCCGCGGCTGCCGCCCCCTCCCGCGCCGCCGGGCACTCACAGGTGACGATGGGCTTGTTCTCCATGGTGTAGATCACCGGCGGCACCGGCTCCTCAGGGGCGTCCATGGGCGTCCGGCGTCACCGGCCCGGCCTCCTGCGCCCCATGGGCAGCCCGAAGCCGCGTCGGGCCAGCCCGAGCCTAAGCGGCGCCGCAACCGCGACAGCGACGCCCGCCCGGCCGCTCGAGATAGCTCCCTAGCCGGCCGCCCGCAGTCGCCGGCCGCCCGCCGTCGCCGCCCGCCGGCCGCACCCGCTTCCGGTGCCGGCGCGCGGTGGTACCGCTTCCGGGGCGTGCGCCTTAAAGGGGAGGCCTTTCCACCGCGCGGACTCGGTCCTCCGACGGAAAGGCGGTCCAGGCTGCGCGAGTGTCGGCGGAGGTATCCTTCGCGTCTCGCGGCCGAAGTCCGCGCGGGCCGGACGTGGGTCACGCGTGGGTCCCTTACCGTAGGGATTGGACGGCCGGGAACCGCCCCCCAGGCCGGCGCCCTCGGGCGGACAGGGCTGGCGTGGGGAGGGCAGCCGGAACTCGCCGCGGGGCGCCCACAAGCATCGCCCGCAGGCGTGCCCGACGTCGAGGACGGCCCCGGGGGTCGCTGACCCGGAGCCCGTGGAACCACCCGGGGGTCGCTGACAGCCGCGTGCGGACACAGGGACTACCCGGGGGTCTCAGACATCCGGACAGGGGGACCACCTGGGGGTCGCTGACACCGACACATGGACCCCGGGAGTCACCGACATCAGCAAGTGGACACGAGCGTGTCCATTTCTCACCTGTGTGGGTTGCCGCCCATAGCCTAGCATTGTTATTTCTACCAGAGGCCTGATGCCTCGGGGGAATCATTAGGACACCGGGTTAATTCCCACCACTGAGCGAATGGCAGTTACCCCTTGCAACACTCTTGGTCTTGTGTTTGTCGTTACATTGGTTTTATGAAGTAATATTGCTGCCATGAAGTAGAACAAGATTATATACCTTCTCAATACAACCTAGACTCTCCAGCACCACTGTCCTCCTCAAGGCGCACCTGAGAGGCCGACTCCCACAAACTCTGCCCCGCGGTTGGAAGCAACCACCTTTCTCTGCATTACCGCAACACTAGTTTCCTGTCTCCGTGACGCTGTAGAATTCTTGAACTAGGGGCTGCCTTTTACTTGTGTCCCCACCCCCAACACCCAGCCACACAGGGCCTTCCACGGAGTAGGCACCTTCTGGGAATGCCACAAAATAAAACCTTACTTTAACTGCATGTACATTTCTTACGCAAGGAAAGTAGGTTTGGGGTAACTTTTGCAAATGAAATAAGGTAAATGTATGTGAAACAGTTTGAGTGTGAACACAGCTGCTAAATGCGTGTGCGCAGTGCAGCGCTGTGCTTTGAGGCTGGGTGAGCAGGCAGAGGTCAGGGTCTAGGACAGCTGGAGCCTGTGAGGCAGGGCAGCAGAGCAGGAGGTAAGGATGAGAGCCGGAAGTCTGCGTGGGGCTCGGTGTAAGGCTCGGCCTCAGCTGTGCTCAGCACTCACTGGATGAGGTTCCACAGGGCTTACCAGGAAGGCAGTGAGAAGAGGGCAGAAATCCACAAGTTTGATGGAAAGCATTGAATTCTTGACTTACAGATCGAGAGACTCAGGAAAACCTCAGTAGAATACCTACAGAGGGACTTCCCTGGCGGTCCAGTGGTTAAGACTTCACGCTCCCAATGCAGGGGGCAGAGGTTCAATCCCTGGCGAGGGAACTAGATCCCGCGTGCCACGCGGTGAGGCCAAAATACAAAAATAATAAAAGGTAAAAGAGAGAGAGGACCACCACGAATGGCCAGTTATCACATGAAAAGATGCTCAGCATGCATTAGGTATCCGGGAAACGCAAATTAAAGTGACAACGACATATCACTTTACATCTACTCAAATAACAAAAATAAAATACGAAACAGAAGATACCAAATGTAGACTCCAAGGCCAGGTCTCCACGTCTTTAGTCTATTCTAACAGAGAACTAAGTCCAGAGAGACTCTGAGAAGACAGACACTAACAATTCTTCCTTCACGGCAATGCTGTGGCCTGGCCCCACTGGCCAACTCTTGTTTGGAAGAATCTTCTTTCTGGATGGAGGGAAGGGGAGATCAAAGCTCTTGCGCTCTATCCCAGGCAACACTCTGGCTCAAGGGCAGTAAGGGGGCTCCTGGGCTATTTTTCCCCCAAGAAGACCTATCAGAGATTTATTTTTTTCACATGGCAATTTAGAAAATGCTTGAATTCAACATACATACTGGCTTAGCAATTCCTTTCAATATTGGTGAAAATGATGCTATTTCTATTAATCGATGTCCATTCTTCTTTCTTTCAGATCCTTTTCTGCTGAGACAGCATTTGGTTTTTTAAAGGTTGCTGGAACTTGAGCCCAAATGGTCTTTCCCGGTAGCCCGTTACATTGTCTTCAGGCTGCAGAGAGCCTGTTCAATTATGTATTGGGGTATTGCAAATGCTTTGTCTAAGGGAACACTGCCCTGGGCTTGCTCTGCCCCACTGCTCAGGCCCTCTCCACAGAGGGCCGTGCTAAAACCGAAGGTGAGCCAGCACATGTTCACAGCAGGTTTATCACTGGTAGCTGAAACTGGAAACCACCCAGGTGTCCTTTGACGGGTGACTGGTTAAACAATGTATGGTCCATCGGTACTGTGAGAGACCACATGGCAACAAAAAAGACTGAACTATTGATACACACAACCACCTGGATGGATCTTGACAAAATTATGCTGAATGAAAAGACTCTAGGACTTCCCTAGTGGCGCAGTGGTTAAGAATCCGCCTGCCAATGCAGGGGACATGGGTTTGATCCCTGGTCTGGGAAGATCCCACATGC
This sequence comes from Monodon monoceros, assembly GCF_005190385.1. Lineage (NCBI taxonomy): Eukaryota > Metazoa > Chordata > Mammalia > Artiodactyla > Monodontidae > Monodon > Monodon monoceros. The sequence continues at coordinate 2,053,735 of NW_021703767.1, forward strand.
TGCGGAGCAACTAAGCCCGCGAGCCACAACTACTTACCCACATGCCGCAACTACTGAGCCTGCGTGCTGCAGCTACGAAGCCCGCGCACCTAGAGTGCTCTGCAACAAGAGAAGCCACTGCAATGAGAAACCCATGCACCGCAACGAAGAGTAGCCCCCGCTCACTGCAACTAGAGAAAGCCCGCGCACAGCAATGAAGACCCAACGCAGCCAATATTTTTTTTAAAAGAAGAAAAAAGAGAAAACTCTAACCCCCAAAGCTTATATATATATGATTCCATTTATGGAACAGTCTTGAAATGACAAAATTATGGATGTGGAGAACAGTTTATTGGTTGCCAAGGGGTAAGGGGCGTGTGGGGGTAACGAGGGAGTGGATGTGTCTGTAAAAGGGCAGCAGGAGGGACCTGTGTGCATGGAATGTTGTGAGTCTGGACGGCACCAGTGTTGGCATCTGGATGTGATATTGCGCTAGAGTTTTACCAGACGCTGCCACTGGGGGAACCTGGGTAAATGTTACCAGGTCCAAGCTTGTACTGCTTGCCACACACAGGCCAATAAATCGAGGGATGACGTGTTGGGGCAGGAATAACGACTTTATTGGGAAAGCCAGCAGACAGAGGAGAGGGTGGACTAGTGTCCCAAAGAACCGTCTTGCCCAGGTTTGGATGCTAGTTTCTTTTATAGAGCAAAGAGGGAGAGGTGAGGAGGTAAAGTTATAAAGGCCCTAAGTTGTTGCAAATATTTCCTGGTTCCAGCCAGACTCCCGGAGGGGATGTGTCAATTTCTGCTTTCCTGCAGCCATTTACAGGTGGGCCTGGTCAGGGTGTTTCTGGTGAACTGAAGAAAAGGTATTTTAGCTTAAGCTCATGCATGGGAGGCAGGGTTCCCAGAGATGGGCCATTATGTTTACCTTAAGTTATAGGCAACATCCTTTTACTGATTAACTTGTGGCAAAAGCAATAGAACATAAAGATTAAAGTAAAAGAAAGATCCAGTATGAAGTCAGATTTGTTTTTCCCTATTACATAAAGGGTGCATGGGAGCTCTACATACAACTGCGTATGAATCTACACGGTCTCAAAATAGAAGTTTGATAAACTCAACTGACTTTCAAGATGTAACACACGAGTTTCCAAAGAATCCACCAGGTAAACTGTGTATTGCTTTTACCATTCCACAGCATGCCAGCTCCTCTTACTGCACCTCCTTCGCTCACCAGATGTTCAGGAACATCGCCATGGGCAGCGCTCGGCAGGGCAAGGCAGAGTGGTCCTGAGCCTCTGGGGCAGGTGTTTCCTTACATTTAACCAAGCCTTCCCTAAATGGTAGCCTCAGGGGATCAAATAGTCCACAAAAGGGAAATAGGAGGAGTAATGATTATGTGGAGAAATAACCTCCCTCATGAGTCATAGAGGAAATGCCATATAAATTTTTTTCTACTAAATTAATAAAAACTTGGTTGGGGGTGGGGGGAGGCTGAGGAAGGTGAGGGTGTGGGAAAGCAAGCAGCCAGCACACCTGGACAGTGGTTTCTCTGCCTCGGTGGATTCTCTGAGATGCCACCTTTTTAAACAGCAGTAGCACCCTTTCATCCTCTGACCCAACAATTCCATTTCTAGATCTCTTTAAGGAAACAGTCTCTCCCAAACCTTTATGGATAAAAACACACGTGGCAGCATTGTTGGCAGTAGCCAAAAATTGAAAACAGTGAAAATAAACAATAATGACTATGTTATATAAATTATGCTGTGTTTATTTGATGAACAATTATGTCACCATCAAAATAGTGTTTAGAAGGTGTTTATGATAGTCTGGAAAATCGTATAATGTTGATTGTTTTTGTTTCTTGCGGTACGTGGGCCTCTCACTGTGGTGGCCTCTCCCTCAGGCTCAGCGGCCATGGCTCACGGGCCCAGCCGCTCCGCAGCATGTGGGATCTTCCCGGACCGGGGCACGAACCCGTGTCCCCTGCATCGGCAGGCGGACCCTCAACCACTGCGCCACCAGGGGAGCCCTAATGTTGATTGTTAAAGTGGATTCCTGGATCATAAAACTTTCTTCCTTGCCATGACAATGATTGCTACTAGCACTGTTTTTCCCCTCCTTATTGGCCTGGTACTTTTGATGAAGTATGCTGAAAGTCGGAGGAATCCGCCACTCCCTAGCTGGAAGAATCTTGGAGGGGTAGAATTAAACAGGTTGAAACTGTGGCTTTAGCAACAGAGAAACCAACAGTCAGTGCCTGCCTGTTATCATCTGAAACCTGGATATCTTTAAGGCCTTTGGACCTTTTTAAAGTCTCTGGAGCCTTTTGAAAGGAATAAATATTGGCTTTTAAAAAACTAAAAAAAAAAAAAAGTCTTTAACAAACATGAAGTGTGATATGATCACCACTACATAAAAGTAAAAAAAAAAAAAAAAGAAAAGAAAAACTATTTCAAAAGAGATTGGACAGAAATGCATCCAACTGTCTTGCCCTGGCGGTGACTTCGCCCTTTTTCCACCTTATCTGCATTTCCACTTGTCTGTAAGGAGCCCGACTGTATACAAAAAAGAACAGAGCCGCACCGCACCGTTGGCTAGGTAGCTGATTCTGAGCAGGATACTTGGTTTTCTTCCCTTTTCCTGAGCCTCAATCTTCTCAGCTGAAAGCAGGGATCGTGATAGAACTTTCCCCTCCAAAACATGTGTGCTATGCAATTAATTCCCTCAGAATCCTTGAGACAGGTATTCCTATCTCCATTTCACAGATGGGGAAGTAGAGGAACAGACAGAGGAAGTGCTCACCCGGTGGCAGCTCAGAGAACAGCCCCTGGTGCTGGGCCTCTCCGGGAACACGGTGAGTGGCACTCGGGAGCTCCCGGAAGCCACAGCTCCGGGAGGTGGTGCCTCACCTCATCCCATTTTATCCGGGAGGACCCCGAGGCACAGCGGGTTAAAGGGCAGAGCTGGGGGACAAACCGGGAGGAAGCCCCAGCCCACCTGCCCTCCTCGTAGTCTCAATGATGGGCTCAGGTCACTGTTCACTGTTACTGGCTTTGTGCATCACTTTCCACATTTGTTTGTCTAGACACAGTATCCTCTTCCCAGGTTTTATTCTGCATAATGTGACTTAAATAATTAGCAACAATGAAATCAAACCTGGCACTGTGGATGGCATTTCCGGACATTCTGTTTAATGCTCCTATTTTTAGCTCAGTTGCTTCTTTCTTGGCTTTCTCACAGCCTGGATTCTTGCCCTCTCCTTTCAAGCTGAGGTTATCCCCCAAGAGGCCTTTCCGTGCCCGAACCTCCTGTCCCTCACCTGGGTCCCTGCCGGATGCGGACAGAAGGCAGGGGCAGGAATGACCGCCGTGCAGGAGGGCCCCACACGGCCTCCCTCCACCTGCTCCACCAGGGGGCCGCCCTCTTCCCCGGTGGCAAAAGTCAGCTGTGGGAGCAGGGCTCGTGGCTCTCGTGCCAGCTACTGGCACACCTAATACCGGGAGCCGGGGGCAGAAGAGAGTGGTGGGCGGGAAGGCTGAGCCGCCCAGAATGCCAGCCTCCAAAGACACCAAGCTCCATGGGCATAAGCAGGAAGGGCGGGGTCAGCTAACCCAGATCTCCGGGTGTGTCTCTTCCCCCATAATCCTCCGCTCACAGTGGCCTGCGTGGTGACTCAGACTCCAGCAGCCACGTAGACTGCCCCAGGCCCCATGCCCGCAGCTCGCTCTGATTCAACTGCAGCTGGGCGGCCCTGGCACGCGTAGGGTCCCGCCTCCAGGACCCGCTGGGGCCTCCAGTGCAGCCTGAGCAGGAAGTGGTGGGAAACCGACACCATCAGGCCCTCCCTCAATGAGTTGGGGGATCAATGTGCAAACCTCACAGTGTGGGGTACACGGCTCCCAAGCGGGCCCGGTGGCGGGTCGAGCCCACGGAGACAGTGAGCTCAACGACTGTCACCGTCGCACGCCTGGTCCTTGCCCTCCTCCCCCACGCTCTTCCTCCTCTTTCTGGGGCCACCGACAAAGAAAACCCACCTGCACCAAGTCTGGCTCACGCCCGACCTGACCTAAGACGCAGCCTGATCCGTGTCATGAAGGAGGCGTGCTGCCCTAAAGTCTGAGATAGACGCATCCATGGCCTGGTCACTGAAAAGCAGTGATTCGTTGATTACCTAAATGTTACATGTTTAGTGTGCTGACCAGGAACTTGGCTGGCTCAGAAAAATCACGCGTAATAAATGCTTTGATTTTTTATTTCAAAAAAAAATTTTTTTTGGCCTTGCAGCTTGTGGGATCTCAGTTCCCCGACCAGGGATCGAACCCATGCCCGCAGCAGTGGAAGCACGGAGTCCTAACCACTGGACCACCAGGGAAGTCCCCAAATGCTTTGTTTTGAACATCAAGAGTACTTAATAAATAGAAAACACTTTTTCCCCTTGAATCTTTTAATGAATGTGGAAGCAATATTTGAAGACCATGGCCCTGAAGGAGGCCTGGCAGTTGGCATGGCCTGGCCACCCTCATGTCTCTGCCAGCTGTCCCTGACCGGACAGGCCAGGAGCTCCAGAACAAAGGTGACAGAAGGCGACAGAGCTGGGCCCACACAGTGTCGGTGGTGAGCTTGCCAGTGTCTGTCTGCCCTGCTCTTGCTGCAGCTGGCACAGAGGCCCCAGGTAGGTTTTCTGAACGAGGGGCTTGCTGTTGTCTCTGGGGTCCTTGCTGCCGTCTGGGCCCCAGGGCTGCTTCCCCAGGCCCAGCGGCCACCTCTGACCCCTGGCTTCTCCTTGCCCCTGCCCTTCCTTTGCAGAGATTTCTACAGACCCAGGCAGCCAGATAAGATGGCGAGGGAGAAGGAAGATACGCTGTCCTCCCAGAAGCCTCAGACAGGGCATGTTCTTTCTTCAAGGCTACTGCATGGAGGAAAGGAGTAGACGGTTGTTTAAGATACAGCCTCAGGGACTTCCCTGGCGGTCCAGTGGTTAAGACTCCACGCTTCCACTCCAGGGGGCACGGGTTCCATCCCTGGTCAGGGAACTAAGATCCCACATGCCGCGGCATGGCCAAAAAATACCCTCCAAAAGATACATCCTCATGTCGGGAGACACAGAGAAAGGCTGGCTCTGTTGGTAAGAGGGGCGTTGACTCTGCCTCTTAGTCCATGGCAGAACCAGTGCAAAAGCAACCATATTCACAGCCCAACAAGATGATCAGTAAGGCGGACGTGAGGGAGGCATTTCCAGCATAGCTACAGGGACAGGCACCACCTCTCCACGTGGCCCTGGAACATTCACAAATGCCGACCGTACACTTAGCCACAGAGAAAACCTCAGTAACTTTCCAAACTGTAGGAAAATACAAGATTTTCTGATCATAATGCAATAACACCAGAAATTGATAACAAAATAAGGAAACAGAAAAGGCATCCTACCTGGAAATCTACAATTTTTTTCCTAAACAACTTGGGTCAAAGGCAAATATAAAGCCAACTGCACAATTCCTAAAAATCAAAGATAATGAAAGCGCTACATGTTAGGACCTGTGAGCAGTGCTTCATGGAAAACACATCGCCTTAAATTCAAATATATCAATTTTTAAAAGAGGAAGAATGAAAACAAATGAATTCATCACTGAATTAAAAGATTAGTAAATGAAAAACAAAAATAACTGATAGGAGAGAAGGAAGGAGTTACCAAAGAAGATATACAGAATGCCAACAAACAGATGAAAGGATGCTCAGCATCACTAATCATTAGAGAAATGCAAATCAAAACTACAGTGAGGTATCACCTCACACCTGTCAGAATGGCCATCATCAAAAAATCTACAAACAGTAAATGCTGGAGAGGGTGTGGAGAAAAGGGAACCCTCCTGCACTGTTGGTGGGAATGTAAATTGATACAGCCACTATGGAGAACAGTATGGAGGTTCCTTAAAAAACTACAAATAGCACTACCATACGACCCAGCAATCCCACTACTGGGCATATACCCTGAGAAAACCATAATTCAAAAAGAGTCATGTACCAAAATGTTCATTGCAGCTCTATTTACAATAGCCAGGAGATGGAAGCAACCTAAGTGTCCATCATTGTTTGAATGGATAAAGAAGATGTGGCACATATATACAATGGAATATTACTCAGCCATAGAAAGAAACGAAATTGAGTTATTTGTAGTGAGGTGGATGGACCTAGAGTCTGTCATACAGAGTGAAGTAAGTCAGAAAGAGACAAATACCGTATGCTAACACATATATATGGAATCTAAAAAAAATGGTCCTGATGAACCCAGGGGCAGGACAGGAATAAAGATGCAGACTTGGAGAATGGACTTGAGGACACGGGGAGGGGGAAGGGTAAGCTGGGACGAAGTGAGAGAGAGGCATGGACATATATACACTACCAAACGTAAAATAGATAGCTAGTGGGAAGCAGCTGCATGACACAGGGAGATCAGCTTGGTGCTCTGTGACCACCTAGAGGGGTGGGATAGGGAGGGTGGGAGGGAGAGGCAAGAGGGAGGGGATATGGGGATATATGTATACGTATAGCTGATTCACTTTGTTATACAGCAGAAACTAACACCATTGTAAAGCAATTACACTCCAATAAAGATGTTTAAAAAAAAAAGGAAGTAGTTAATAAAGACAAAAGAAGTGAGAAAATAGAAAGCTGTAGAAAAATAATCTGGCACTTTGGAAAAAGCAAGTAAGTGACTAGCTAATTGGGTGAAGGAAGCGGGGAGAGAAAGTACAAACACACAAAATAAAAATGACAAGGTGAGAAATAACCACAGAGACAAAAAAATGTCTTTAATTTAAATGACTAATTTGTACTAATTAATTTAAACAACTATTTGTTTAAAATAAAATTTAAACCATGATGAAATTTAATTTTCTAGGAAAAAATTGACTCATAAACATAGGAAGACCAAACAGATAATTTCCAAATAAGAAATAGAAAAAGTAGTTTAAGACCCCCCAAATCCCACCCAATCAGACAGTTTCCCAGGGAAAGTCTACCCATCTTTAAAACTACTCCATAGCATAGACAAAGAAGGAAAACTTACAACTTTTTTTAACTGAAGAAGTGTACTATTGATGCCAAAACCTGATGAAGACGGCACACAAAGAGAAATCAGTGTAACTTACAAATATCAATGCTAAACCCTTAAATAAAATATTAGCAAATAGGATCCATCAACTCTCTTTTTTTAAATTAATTTATTTTTGGCTGCGTTGGGTCTTCGTTGCTGTTCACGGGCTTTCTCTAGTTGCGGCGAGCGGAGGCTACTCTTCGTTGCGGTCCATGGGCTTCTCATTGTTGTGGCTTCTCTTGTTGCGGAGCACAGGCTCTAGGTGCGCAGGCTTCAGTAGTTGTGGCGCACGGGCTCAGTAGTTGTGGTGCACGGGCTTAGTGGCTCCGCGGCACGTGGGATCCTCCCTGACCAGGGTTCGAACCCGTGTCCCCTGCATTGGCAGGCAGACTCGTAACCACTCTGCCACCAGGGAAGTCCGATCCATCAACTCTTAAAGAATAATCTATTATCAAGTAGAGTTCGAAGCAAAAGTGAAAAAGCAAGTTAATATTAGAAAATCTATTCATATAACCCATAATATTAATAGATTTAAGCATAAAACCCTTATGATTATCTCTATTCATTCAGAAAAAGCATTTCCCAAATTCATCAGTCATTCTTGAAGTTAAAAAGAAATGCTTCATAAGATAGGAATTGATGGATTCTTCCTTAACTTAGCAACATGTATAACATTATACTCATATAAATACCAGCCCCAAACTCAGCACTGTACATAATGAGGAGACTCTGGACTTATTCCCATTAAAGTCAGAAACAAGACAGGAATCCCCAATACCATTACCCCTGTGTAACACTGAACTAGATACCCACCGTCAGCGTCATCAGGCAAGAGAAAGAAATTAGAGACATGAAAACGATCACTATTTTGGAAATCAGATTCAATAAAGAATCCATTTTAAATGAGCACAAATAATAAGAGAGTTTAGCGGATTTCTTTTAAAATTAAAATAAGGACTTCCCTGGTGGTGCAGTGGTTAAGAGTCCACCTGCCGATGCAGGGGACATGAGTTCGAGCCCGAGTCTGGGAAGATCCCACATGCTGCAGAATGGCTAAGCCTGTGCTCCACAACTACTGAGCCTGCACTCTAAAGCCTGCGAGCCACAACTACTGAGCCCACGTGCCACAAATACTGAAGCCCGCGCACCTAGAGCCCACACACAGCAACGAAGACCCAATGCAGACAAAAGAGTAAAATAAAATAAACTGGAGCAAGTTAAAAAAAAAGCCCCCCCAAATAAATTAAAATATATTAAAATTAATAATATATTAAAATTAATCAATATTGTGTTAATATACAGTAGACTTCATATATGTCTATAGTGATCGGCAGATTGTGTGTGTGTGTGTGTACCGTGTAGAAGATATGGGAGAGAGAACCTCACAATAGCAACAACAAAAAAGATAAAGTATCTGTGAATACCTGTAACAAGGAATGTGCGAAACACGTATGAGAAAAACCTTCAAAGACCCCAAAGTTGATTTGCATGCTCTTGGCTGGGACAACTCAACATCGTGGATATGCCAATTCTCCCTAAATTGACTTCTAAATTTAATGCAAGCCTTACAATTAAAAGTACCAACAAGCTTGTTTCTCTGCTTCTAGAAAAGCTGATTTCAAAAAAATGATATGAAAACTAAACAAAAGAGGACAGCCAGGAAAGCCCTGTAAAGAAGAGTAACGAGCAAACCCTAAAGCACCCTTGCAAAGCGTTCCACGAAGCCTTAATAACTAAAACGAGTGCAAGGGACTAGGTGCTACCCACAGAACAGTGGAACAAAATTAGAAATAGACCCAAATACGTATGGGGATTTAGTATGTGATAAAGTTGGAATTTCAAATCAAAAGGTAAAAAAGTGGACTTAAGTGAAAATCGTTTGGAAGTGTAAGGAGAGACTGAGAGGCACTGAATAAAGAAGCACAGATTGCACTTCTGTTCTTTTTATAACTGTTTTCAGCAATGGGGCCGAATTAGTGCAACAACACAAGCAAGAAGACTTTCCTGTTCATTTATCTGCCTGCTGCCCTGTGGCCGCCACACCACCCGGGCTGATTCTGTGATTCTGTGTCTCAGAGGGATTCTCATTGAGTGCAGTGATTTTTAAAAATACCATCTATTAGCAGTTACTGTGTGCTAAGGGATTTACATACATGTATCTAATTGAATCCCAGCCACTGACAAAATAGCTCTTATCTCCATTGTATCTATTTATCAAATAGAATCAATACCAATTATAGAGCTTCTGGGAGGCTTATCAGATATTTGAAAGAGTCATCAAATAGACAGACATTTAATAAATTATGTTGGGACAACTAAGTACCCAAGTAGAAAAAGATCAGATTAAATCCTCGCCTGAGGGAGATCAAAAATTTACATGTAGAAGGGACTTCCCTGGTGGTGCAATGGTTAAGAATCCACCAGGGATTCCGTTTGATCCCTCGTCCGGGAAGATCCCACATGCCGTGGAGCGACTAAGCCTGAGTGCCACAACTACTGAGCCTGTGCTGTAGAGCCCGTGAGCCACAACTACTGAGCCCGTGTGCCACAACTACTGAAGACTGCCTGCCTAGAACCCGTGCTCCGCAGCAAGAGAAGCCACTGCAATGAGAAGCCCGCGCACCACAACAAAGAGGAGCCCCTGCTCGCCGCAACTAGAGAAGGGCCGCGCGCAGCAACGAGGACCCAGTGCAGCCAAAACTGAATGAACGAATTTTTTAAAATGTACACGTAGAAAGTGAAACCACGAAATCATTAGAAGAAAACACAACAAATTTCTTTATGACCCTGGAGTGAAGAAGGCCTTTCTAATATGTGTCAAAATCCAGAGACCAAAAAATAAAAGGTTGATGAATTTGGGTAAAAATAAGAACACATGCCTGGGAAAAAATATCATAAGCAGAGTCAAAAGATAAAAGACAAGCTGGAAAAAATGGTAACATGTATCATAAAGGGCTAATCTTCCCAGTATATAATATATAAAGAGCTCCTGCAAACCAAGAAGAAAAAGAAAAACCCAATAAAAAGAGGTGAAGACGTGAACCACCCCCAGGCCAGTTTGTAAGAAGTAGGTCCTCAGGTTACCCATAGCTTTTGCCCGACTTGGCCACCAAGTGAAAGTTTCCGACCCCCTCCTGGGTCCAAATAATTTGCTAGAGTGGCTCACAGAACTCAGGGAAACACTCCTTTTCATTTACCAGTTTATTAAAGGATATGATAAAGGACACAGATGAAAACCCAGATGAAGAGATACACAGGGCGAGGTCTGGGAGGGTCCTGAGTACAGGGGCTTCTGTCCCCGGGGAGTTGGGGTGCATTACTCCTCCAATTATGTGGATGTGTCCACCAAACTGGACGCTCTCCAGACCCACACTAGTGGGATTTTAGGAGCCTTCCTCCCATCGGCGTGACTGATTATTAACTCCATTTCCAGCCCCCTCCTTCCTTAAGAGGATGGGAGGCAGGGCTGAAAACTCCAAGGTTCTCATCCTCGATTGGTCTTTCTGATGACCTGCCCCGACCCAGGAGCCACCCAGAGTCACCTCATTGGGACAAAAGATGCTCCTGTTGCTCTTATCACTTGGGAATTTACAAAGGTTTCAGGAGCTCTGTTCCATGAACACAGGACAGAGCCCAATATAAATTTTCTGTTATCTCACACCCATCAAAGTGGCAAAAATCCAGTCTGACAACACACTGAATGGGTGACAGGGTGGGAAACTGGCCTCCCGTGCAATGCTGGTGGCCTCCCGTGCAAGGCAGCCACTTCCGTGGGTGTGGACTCGCAGTGTCCGTCAAAATGACAGGGCCTTCAGCACCATCGGGTCAGACCGCCAGCTGCTCAGAGGAGGGGTGTGGCCGCCGGGCCTGCCTGTCCACGGGGAGTAGGGGAAGGAGACACGAGTAGACAGGCCCTGGGAGACTGGGACCTCTCCATGCGTGCTGGGTTATAGGGCGAGTGCATTAAGTACTCAGAAAAACTGGATTGACTGTATTTAACCTTTCCTCTCATTTAAGAACCCTCCTGGAAATGGAGGGACTTTTCTCATCTGAACTTTACACGCAGACAGACATCCCACTCAATAAAACTGGGTGGGTTTGGGGTTCTTTATAATAAAGTGACGTCTTAAGGACTGTCTTTAAAAGCAGGCAGGCCCGGGTCTTCCCTGGTGGTGCAGTAGTTGAGAGTCCGCCTGCCGATGCGGGGGACGCGGGTTCGTGCCCCGGTCCGGGAGGATCCCGCGTGCCGCGGAGCGGCTGGGCCCGTGAGCCGTGGCCGCTGGGCCTGCGCATCCGGAGCCTGTGCTCCGCGGCGGGAGAAAAGCAGGCAGGCCCCTTCCTCAGCGGCGCGGCCCCTGTGTCCCTGACAGAGGGTGTATGGTAACCACGGCAACTGCTGCACCCGGCCTTTCTCAGGCAGCTGTCACTTCCTGCTGTCAGTCACTGGAGGGTCCTGGGCCCACGGGCCCCTCACTTCCCAAATTCCTCGCCAGCCAGTTTGCTCAGGACTCACTTCCACCAGTGGAGGTTCAGCCTAGGGGGCTTTGGGCTCTTCAGACTCCCTCCAGGCAGTCCTCCTGAGAACACAGGTGCTGGGAGGCCGTGCACGTTGGGGAGATGGTCGGCTGACACCCCACAGCCCGTCACGGCCTCTGCCGTGGACGCTGCCAGGCCAAGCGTGCACGTGTCCAGCTGCGCTCCAGCCTGCGCTGGCTGCACAGACGACGCGCCGGCCCTGGCCTTGCCAAGCTGCAGAGCAGGTCAGCACGGACCTGGCTCTGTTCTCACTGTGGGCGATGACTCACCCCTTGTTTAGCCGCTGTTAGGGTTCCCATCACTTGCAGCTAACGCCATGAGAGTGGGCTCTGCTCTGTGATGACCAAGTACTCAGACAAGGCGCCACCTGCTGGGCTTGGGTGCAGAGCGTGGCTGGCTGGAGCCCCGAGGTGACGGCAGGGTGCTCTGGGCTGCGCTGGTCACGGCAAAGTCCTGCAAGAGAAGGCCGGACTCAGACCAGAGGGGCCACTCTGAAAGCAGAGATGCACAGAGACAGCTCCTACCTGAGAGGAGCCTCCGTCCCCAGCCTGGGAGCTGCAACCCCAATCCACACGGTGGCCCACACCCTGGCGCCTTGCAGGATTGCCAGAGCCAGGTCCTGCAGCCTAACCTGAGGCTGGGACTCGCTGGGAGCCGCTGGGGGGGGGGATGGGAAACGGTATGTTTGACGCGCTTGGTGCACTTGGGTGGGAAATGCGCCGAACAGCAGCCTCAGCCCTGGCAGCCCGGGGTCCGTCCTGGTGCCGTGTACCCGTGCAGACCCTCAAACCCACTCGCTCGGCAGACACCCCTGCGATGAGAGAAGCCGTTGACAAAGCTCAGGGCGGCAGCATTTGCCCCGAGTGGGGGGGGCGGCGAAGGGAAGGCGGCAGGAGGCGGAGTAGATGCTGATTCCAGGGCCCTCTGGAGAGACCTCAGGGATTGAGCCTCCCAACACCACCCAGCACCTGGCCGGAGCCGGGGTCATGCATTTTTAAGTGGCCATTAGTCTGGGCCACCCCCTAAGCGGGTTGTGTGGCCGCGGACACGCCAGCTGCGTGCCAGGAAGGCCCTGGGTGGCTGCAGGATGTGGTTTTAACCCTCCAGAAACAGGCCACTGTGTTTATCCTCGCTGTGTCCGTGTCCCCACATGACCTCTCAATCTTTGCTGGCAAATCAGGTTACGAGTGAGAGGAACGCTGCCCCGGGGACACAGTCGAGTCCCCCAGGTGAATCTAACCTCGGTTCCTGAACTAACCAGTCTCACTCCCTGTGCATTTGTTAATTCTTAATTCGGCATTTTTAAAGTAAATGAAACCACCTACTGCTTACTCTTGGGGTCCTCGGGTTCCCCTTGTTTGAACATAGTGTTAGTGATGAGATGCTTCCCTGATTTAAATGACGATGGTTCCGGCCAGTTCTGGTTTCAGGCAGCGCACTGGCCCGGGCCCTCAGCGGGGTTCTCGGGTTCTGTCCCTGGACAGTCAGTCACCCCACTTGCAATTGGCCTGTCCTGAAAATCGGGCCCAGGTGACTAACTGCCCATGACCGAGGCGTTTGTTTCCGAGGATGTGGGACTTTCAGGGCTAGAACCAGGACAGTCTCAGGAACACTGGGATGGTTGGTCACCTGAATCACGAGAGAGGCACAGCCTCAAGGCGATCTAGCCACGCGACTCTGATGGGCCTCCTGTGCTGACGACAAGGCATGGGGTGGGAACGGGACCCCGAGACTCAGGAGCGAAAAGCGCACCAGACCTGCCTACAAGTCGTGAACCCCAAGCTGCCCCGAGCTCTGGGCCGGCAAAGCAGCCTCCCTCTCCCGTATGAGGGAGGGCAACCCCCCCTTCCCTGGAGACCCGCAGAGGCCTTCCCTGAGTCAGGCGGCCCCCAGCTGCCACCAGTCCTTGATTCCAGAACAGCCACGAGGGCCAGGCCTGAGCCTAGCCTGAGCCTAACCTGAGCAGGGGAACGCGGGCTCTGCTTGCTTCGGTGCAGCGTCTGGCTCCCGCGTGGGAGTGGCCCTTAGGGGACTGGACGGTAGGGGCAGGGGTGCAGAGCGTAAGGCCGGGGAGGGAAGAGGCTGTGGAGCTGGGCACTCTGCCCCAGAGCTCGGGATCACCAGCGTGCTGGGTGGGGTGTCTGGGGTGCTCCTGACGTGCTGTGGACGGGCTGCCCTGGGGCATGGCCATGGTGACGCCCTGTAGCACATGGAGATGCCAGCACTACCGGGGCAGGGTGTGGGGGAGGGGCCTGGAGGCTCAGGAGGCGAAGAGTTCTAGCAGATTCACACGTGCGGTTGGAGAACCCGCCATCTGACTAGTGTTCTGAGGAAGGTCAGAGGTCCCCCCCACTCCACCAAGGCAGAGGGGATGCAGTAGCGTGGGGCACTGCCGTCGTGGAGAAGCTCAGGTGGCCGCCCTCCACGGCCAGTATGGTGGTCAAGGATGCTTCCACCAAACTCAGCTCCCTGGTGGCAGCGGGAACAGCCCCACAGGAAGGTCGCAGCCCAGGACCCTAGGATTCTGCAGTGACGCCATGCCTTCTGCATCAGGGAACTAAACGCTGTTTGCCAAGCGGGTCTTGGGTCCTGGTACATCCTGATGGCCTCAGCATGGGATGTCAGGTGTGATTGGAACCGTCCTTCCCAAGCTAGGTGCTCTCAAACCACTGGGTCATAGGATGGGCAGGGGCAGCAGCGTCTGTCCCAAGATGGAAATGGGATGTTTGGTATCAAGCCTGAGCACGAAGAAGTTACACAGACCGTGGTCCCGCCCCTCGTGTCACCTCTGTCACCCTGACACCTCCCTCTCAGCCACACCTTGCCCCTTGGGGGTGTCCCCTAAGTCCCAAGACGCTACTAGAGGGAGCATCCTGGGTCTGATTCATGAGTGGCTCAGCCTCGTATGATGGCGCCAAAGGAACATGCACAGCGACTGCACCCCAGCCCACGCAGGTGGCCCTGAAGAGCAGTGGGCAGAGATTAGAGAGATCGCTGCGCCGTGCCTTTGGACAGAGGAAGGGGTGGCTTGAGGTGATGCCACGGGAGGACTTCTGGGCAGCGATGAATGGCTTGGCTCACTCACTACTCAGCTGCCTGGAAGCAGCAAAATCGGAAAACCAGATCCAGAAGGTTCGGGGGAAAGGCATCCATGGGATGCCTTAGGGAAAGTGGATTGGTCTAAGGGGGGCACAACACACGTGGATCTTTGTGTCCCGCCAACGTCCACAGAGAACATCCATCGCAGAGAAAAACCAGGTGGACAGATGGCTCATCGGGCCATCGGGCAGGTGTCAGCATCTCACTCACCGGCCACTGCATGAGACAGCTCGTGCCCCCGCTCTCCAAGGATGATGTGGCCGAATGTCCAGCCCGCCAGCAGAAGACTCTGATGCTGAGCCCATGACAGTGGCCTTTTTCCCAAGGCGCCCAACCAGCCAGTTGGGGGTAGATTGGTGACAGGAGACCTCCATCCACACTGGAGAAGCCAGTGAGTCATCACCACCAGAGGTGACATCAGCTCCAGCCAGGGGCTTGCTCCCCTGACCCCAGGGCCTGGGCCCGCACCGCTATCCAAGGGTTCTTGAAGTGCCGAGCTCACAGTCAGGAGACCTCACGCATCACAGCCTCAGATCGGGGACTCACTTCACAGCAGGAGAGCTGTGGCCACAGAGACCACTGCTGTGTCACTGGTTCTCCATCCCCCAGGGCAGCCAGCCCCAGAAAACGGCCTGCAGAGCCAAGGCTCAGCGACTGCGGGGGTAGGGCGTTAAGCTCCAGGACACGGTCTTTGTATTTAGCCAAGAGCGGAATGTACAGTCATGTCTCCCCATAGCCAGACTCCCCAGTAATACGCCATTGGGGACCCACGGTGGGGGGTAGGGTTGGGTCCTCTCACCATCGATCCAAGAAACCCACTTGCAAAATGTGTGCTTCTCATCCCTGTGACCTTAGATCCTGTTGGATTAGAGGTTCTGGTTTGGGGGAAACGTGGAGGATGCTCCATGGGGGATACACTAAGTACTGCACAGAAACAAAGCTATGGCCACCTCCGGTCACTTAGCGTTCCTCATGCCAGTGGCCTCATAATCAAAGAAAGGCGGTACCTCCCCAGAGAGCACCCTGGCCCTGCGTGTGCTGGGTGAGGACGGGTATTTCCAGGACTCAGGGACTCTGGGTCTTTTAGCCATTCGTGGTTTCGTGGGCATAAAATGTTTCAAGTGTTGAAAGAACAGCAAAAGCACAAGGCGGAAACGTGATACTATATGAAAAAGAGAAGTGTTTTTTCCCTTTTAAAAAACATAGTGATGAAAATGTAAATTTTAAGACTCGGTGGACAGTTTAGAGAGCAGATTAGATGTGGCTGCTGAGAGAATGTGCAAACCAACAGATGGACAGAAATGCCCCTGATGCAGTGCAGAGACCCAGAGGTGGAGCACGGGAAAGAGGGTCTGAGACCTGGGAATGGAAAAGCAGGTATAGCACACCTGGCTGGAGCTGCAGAGAGAAGGCGAGAGGGAATGGGACAGAGGCAATATGTGAAACACGATGATGGCTGAGAAATTTCTAGAACTGATAAAAGACTATATTCTCAGATGCAAGGGGCAAGTCAAATTTCAAGCCAGATAAAAATAAATTCATGCTCAGACATATTCTAGTGCTGCTACAGACAGCGAAGACAAAGAGCGGGGAGAATTTTAGATCAGACAGAGAGAAAGGACGGATTAGCAACTGGTGGTGGTGGGGGAACGATAAGATCCTGTCCGCTGACCTCCCAGCAAGAAAAGTGGAAAATGTCTTAAAATACTGAGAGAAAGCAATGATGCCTTGTAATTACCGCACAGCTAAAACTCCCATTTCAAAACCAGGATGAGATAAAGACATTTGCAGAAAAGCTAAAATTGAGACGTTTACTACAACCGGGCCCACTCAAGGAAGTTCCCGAAGGTTTGTTTCGAGGAGAATGAGCCCAGGGTGGGGTCCTAAGATGAAACAGGGCTGAGGACCCCAGAAGCTGCAGATGCGGGGAAATCCAGGCAAATGGGAACTCTCTGAAAATAGCAACAGTGACTTTGGGGGTAAAAACGAGAAAGACGGCTTCCCTGGTGGCGCAGGGGTTGGGAGTCCGCCTGCCAACGCAGGGGACGCGGGTTCGTGCCCCGGTCCGGGAGGATCCCACATGCCACGGAGCGGCTGGGCCCGTGAGCCGTGGCCGCTGGGCCTGCGCGTCCGGAGCCTGTGCTCCGCAACGGGAGAGGCCACAACAGTGAGAGGCCCGCGTACCGAAAAAAAAAAAAAAAAAAAAAAAAAAAATATATATATATATATATATATATATAAAGACACAGATAAAAGGAAGGAAAAATTATACACTAGGCAAGAAAAGTAATATGTAGCTATATTAACATTAGATTCGATTTAGAGCAAAAAGCAGCTCACCAAGAAAATAATTGTAAATTCATAGGCACCAAGCAATAGAAAACAAAAATTGATAGAACTTCAAGGAGAAATGGACAATGCCAACTTTGTGTGGAATTTTAATACCCTTCTCTTCATGATAGATTATCAGGTAGAAATGAGCAAGGATATAGAAAATTGCAAAAATAAAAGTAGCGAGCTTGACTTAAGGGACACACATAAGACTCTACAGCCCAGAATGGGTGGCTGGTACTTATGAACAAGAGGTGTGCATAATCTGTACGGAAAAATCATAAAACTTTATTGTAAGACATGAAAGAGGATTATTTGAGAGGAGGAACAGAATGTTCACACACAGGAAGAATCGATGCTGGAAACGGCCGTCCTCCCGAGTTAATCCAGCCTCATGCCAGTGAAAGTTCCAACAGGTTTTGTTGGTTTTTAAATAGAACTTAGGAGCTGATTCTAAAATCTCTGTGGAAGAATAAAGGTTGTTGAATAATCAAGAAAAATTTGAAGAATAAAAAACAAGGGCTTGCCTTACCAGATGCCTGGACTACTTGTGAAGCCACAGCCATCAGAAACGCGGGGCCGGTGGGCCAACCGCATGAGACAAGGGCCCAGGAGCAGACCCCGCATGTCACGTCAGGAGGCCTGCGGTGACCCTGGGGGCCCTGCTGACCAGTGGGAAAGGGCAGGATCTTCAAATGGTCCTGGGGTGACCTGTTCCCCAGGCAGAAAACGTAAAATAAAATAGGGTACTTACTTCTTTCTTTTTTTTTTTTTTTGCGGTACTCTCAACCACTGCGCCACAAGGGAAGTCCTAGGATACTTACTTGTATTTGCCATCCCCCAAATTCAGTTCCAGGTGGATTTCGGTTCAAAGCTAAACATTACAATTTTCAAAATAGAGTGTGAGAAAATCAGTTATGACTTCAGGAAGGGAACGGATTTCTTAGCAAGGCACACAGTGTCCCAAACCACAAAGGAAACGATGAACACATTCAGTTCCACTCAATGAAAAAAATTCTGTGCATCAAAAGACACGAAAATAAAGGGAAAAAACAAAGCAGAAATGAGAAGCCTTTGGTAATGAATAACACCACCAAAAAAATGAGTGCATCCGACTTATATAAAGAAAGTCCAGGAATCAATAAACAGAAGGCCAGCAACAAATTCGAAAAGGGAGGGAAGTTACAACACTTCTGCGGAGGAAGCTCCCACAGCTAACACGCATGTGCTGGGGCTGGACCGCCCCCCCCCCCAACCCAGTGGTCAGGGAGGCGTAGGCTGAACCACACGGGACCCCTCGCACCCCTGTAGGGGCAGCACTTACACTCGCCGTGGACCTGTGACCGCACACCCATGGGTGGGGGTTGGGAACAAAGGGAAGATCTGGGAAAGCAGGGCCTCCTTCCTCCTCGATGTAGCCGTTCCAGCCCCAAACATACGCCCGAGGCTCTCGCACCAGAACCAGAGCGCAGAGAAACGTGGACGGAAGATTCACTGCAGCCAAAAATGGTGCACCTGCGAGTCCAACAGGAAAATAGACTCTGACATATTCACACAAAGAAGCATGATACGGCAGCAATGCTGGACCATGAGGACAGCAAAATGCAGGGTGAGCCCTCAGTGCGACCCCATTCCGCTCACCTGGGTGACGTCCTGAGAGCCATCCCGTGGAAGGCAGGGGCTGCAGGACCGGGATACCACGGCCCGGCCCCTCTAGCTCTGCCACCTACTGCGGCAGTGTTTCCTCCTGGTTTGATGGGACATTTGAGTTACAACGTGTGAGCGCCCAGAACACGGCCGGGCCCACGGATATCACCACGGATGGGCCTCCAGCTAGGATGCGCCGGACGCCCGAGGCTGCATGGTTTAGGGACGGGCACACGGGCATTCTTTTCACTATTCTTTCCGTATTTTGTCTGTTTCAAACGCTTGGAAATTGATTGCATGGTTGCTTTGCTGGGGGTGCTTTGTTTTCACTTCAGCTCTTTTTCCTTCCCAAAGTTCATCTTGGGGCTTCCCCCCCAGCTCCAGGCCTTTCGGGTGACTCAGCACAGCCCTGGGAGAGTGAGAGCACAGGCCACGCGTGCTGCGGGGGACCTCCCCTGTAGTGCAGCGATGCCCCTTGGAAATTCCCCGCCTTCCCACTCTGCCGTGACCTTCCCAAGTTCCCTCTGGCAGCTTCTGTGCAGGTTGGCTTCCCTTTGCTCTCCAGCCCCGGTGACCCCGCTTCAGGGGCTCCGTGCCCCTATGGGCCACGCCAGGGGGCAGCTAGCAGGACGGCCCTTGTCCCCCAGCTCCTTCCGCAGGGTGGTGAGAACTGCAAAGACTCTGGGACCAACGGCTCTGTCCAAACCCCACACTGAGCCTGACCCGGCTCTGCTGGCCCCTGCCTGTTCCAACCCCGCCTGGCGATAGGCGGGGGCCCCCCAGAGCCCCTCTCAGGGCGGTTTCTCTAGCCGGCTTGTGATTACAAATCCTCCTCCACCCTTCACCTTCAGACGTAAACCTCCCCGCCCTGCGCCGCTGCCCTGAGGACCAGGGAGCAAACACTCAGGGCGCCCCACGCTCTCCCCTTCCCGTCCCGTCCCGTCCTGTCCCGGGGGAGGTCAGGGCCTACCCTCCGGGCCCCTCGCTCCAGGCGCAACACGGCCTCCTGTCCGCAGGGTGCCTCCGGCACGTCCAGTTAGCTCGCCCAGGTGGCCTGGCCTCACGGCCCCAGCCCTACCCTGTGCCCTTCCTTTGGGGCGCCCAGCCTTCCGGAGCCTCCTGCCTTGGCGTGGGGAGCAGGGCTCGGGTCTCCCTGGCTCTCCCCCTCCTGCAGCAGCTGTCGCGGAAGAAGACCTGCCTTGGCCGCCTTTGAGTGATGACCGGCTACCACCGTGTCTGGGAGTGGCCCCCCTATTAACCCCTCCTGACTGGGCAGGCGGGTCTCTGTCTGTCTCCTGCTGGGACGGAGCCGATAGCACAGGCCTCTCCAGGCATGCCCGGCACGAGGCCAGCTCTCCTGCTTCTCTGGGTGCTGCAGGCCTGAGGGATCCAGGAGCCATTTGTTGGCTGAGACCCAAGGTCCGTCTCCCGGCCCCCTGCTTCCCCCAACCCTGGAGACCTGGAGGTCCTGGCCGAGAGGCGTCCGCTCTGCTGGCTGCTGCCGTGTCCTGGGGAAGGGCGGCCTTCAACCTCCAGACTATAGTCCAGCGCCCGCCTGGGGTGGGGTAGCAGCCCTTTCTGGGACGAGCAGGAAGAATGCCCAATGATGCCGCGCGGGTCACTTACATCCTACAAGTGGAGATCTCCCCGGGAGGTTCCACGCGCTGATCTGTTAACACGTGGTTGTGACAGAGGGCGGAATTCACTCGTGCTAAGGACACTGGAAAAGGAACTGCAAAAGGTCTAAGTGGGGGGGCTTCCCTGGCGGTCCAGTGGTTAGGACTCTGTGCTCTCGCTGCCAAGGGCGTGGGTTCAGTCCCTGGTTGGGGAACTAAGATCCCACGCGGTGCAGCCAAAAAAAAAAATCTAAGTGGGAACAGCGTTCAGGACAGTAAAATGAGTTTCCCTCCTTGGGGACAGGGCGTGGGAACAACAGAAGGGTCAGCCGCACTCCGGATGGCCCTGCGCAGGGTTGGACTCTGCGGCGTGCCTGCCGTGCGGGCTGGCAGGGACGGCACGTCTGTGCTTTCACCTCCACCCCCAGCAGCTCTGCGGGTCATCGGGTCCCGGAGAGTGTGCAGCAAACTGAGCCACCACGAAGAAACGCTTCTCCTTACGCTTGTCCTGACTCAGCGCCGTTGGGGCGCCAAGGACACTGGCGATGTGCGGGGTGTCCCAGGGGAACAGCGGGGCTGAGGAGGGGCGTCTGGACTACGTGTCTCCCACGCCCAAGGGCGGGCGCCTCTCCAAACCCGGAGTCCTGCGTGACCCCAGGGGCAGCCCCATGCCGGACGCACCCCCCCAAACCCTGAGCCTCCCCGGGGCCCATAGCGCCCACCTCCTTCTGCACCAAATCTTTCCCTGGAGAAGGAGCTGATGCAGGCTGGCCCCAAACCCTATTTTCTGTTTGGAGCCACAGAAAACAGGGTTGAGCGGGAGGGGTGGCCGACAGCGCTTACCTGCCCGGCTGACTTTGGGCACTGCAGGTCCATCCTGAGCCCAGGAGCACAGCTCCGTGTTGTGTCCAGATGGCACAGTCCCAGGGGGGCAGCCACCGCCCTGCCTTCCAAGGCCTTGGGCTGGCCCAGTGGGTCAGCTTTCTTACAAAGTCCTGGGCAGGTGGGACCGACCGTTTCATCAGACATCAGCGGAATCCTTTACCAGTAAGTGGTGATGTTTTAGCACAGTCTGCGGGGCAACTATGTCCCAGAGGTCTTCTGGTCCTGAGCCATGACTGAGGAGCTTGGGGTGGGGGGAGCCGGAGGACCCCTGGGGCAGGCGAGCAGCACCTTCTCAGACAGTGCACCCCTGCCCCGCGGCTCCCAGCCTCACAGTACTTGGAGTCCCTCCGCGTCTCTGACCCCTGGCAGGATGTCAGGGCTCCTGTAGGTGGACCATCACCACCACCTGGTGGATCTGGAGCCCAGAGCACGCAACATCGCCCCCTTCCTCTGAGCTGTCACAGGACAATTCCATCTCCCCACTGTGGGTTCAGCCTTTGGGGAGCACTTTCAGACCCGCTGCTGGGCGGCCACTTGGACCAGGCTGTGCTCTCAGGCTCCACGCTGGGAGAAGACACGGGAGGGGGAGCCCCCAGCGCAGGCCTGGGGTGTCATCCCATTTCCTAGTGGGGCTGTTCCTGTATGACCACCCCAAGCTCTCCCCTTGCTGTCTGGGGTGTGTGTGTCCCTGTGTGTGTGCGTGTGTGTGTGCCAATACACGTGTGTATGGGGGGGCCTGTAGGCATGTGCTGGTACTCGCATGCTCTGAATTCAGGATATATTTTTAAAGCTACATCGTGGGTAGATGTGTGCGCGCCAGGAGCGCCGGTCCCAGCCCGGCTTTCCCAGGTCTCAGGGCGGACGTGGGCCCATCCCCACTGCCGGCACCGGCCCCAGAGCAGAAAAGCACATACTCAGGGGCCGTTCCCAGAGCAGAAGTGACACCGTGGTTCTTTTAGCTCGATTTATTTTCACAAGACAGACAAATCAGACCCTGGACTAGCTCTTGGTTCTGACAAGAGTTCTTTTCTTTATAAAGAAAAAGCGCTCCTGGGTTTTCTCCACAGAATGCATTTGTTTTTACAAAAAAATAGTTTTTGATATATACATGCCTACTTTGGAAACCTTTAGTCCTGGATGGCTTTTAAGACCCGTTTTTAGGCAGAGGGTCACTTAGCATGCTTTATGCACCAACTGAATTTTCTCCCTTGTTTCCACCTGACGATTGCTCTCCTTCTCGATTTCCCTTCCGAAAGCAACTGACATGAAATGGAAAGGCTCAGAAAGTGTCCTCACGACAGCCTCGGAGAAACAGTTCCAGCCTCGTGAGGGTCTGTTCAGGCGAGGACCCCGCGGGCCAGGATGTGCCTGGAGGGCCTTTCCTTCCCTGGGAAGACCCTCCGCAGACCAGAAGCAAAGGGACAGAAGGAGGCAGACAGTCACTTTTTCTTATAGCGGGGTTATTTTATCCCCCTCTTTCACAGCAGCAATTTTAATCAACAAGTATGACGGCCACAGCATTTTATCTAGAAAATACTGCCAATCAGGCAGGCTCAAGCACGCCTGCGTACAAAGTGACCTTCGCAAGCGCACGGCAAATGCAGCCAGTTTTTCGGGATACAGGCTTTTAGAGTCGAAATTATAGCTCCCCCCACTCCCTCCCCCCACAAGCTCCCACAGACCAAAAATACCGCTCTCCTCAACCACACAAAGCTGTAGCAAATTTGTAAAAATGAAGTGTACAAAAGGAAGCATCCATATAATACATTTGCACCCTGTATACAATGTATCACCCTTTGAAGCTGGCCAACGGTCAGGTGCGGCAGAGGGTTGATAATAGAAAAAGAACCCCGACATCTGTCCCACACATTTGAGTCGATGGTTGGTGTGATTTTCCAAAGAGAGACATTTTCATTTACAGCTACAGCACTTGCTGACGACCCTTACGATTAAGAAGCCGGTGAGTTTCCTGGCGTTTAGGCAAGTACTATTTGATTGTCACCACGTACAATTCTGAGACAATAAATACAAGTAGATCAGATGCATTTCTTCATGGTATCAAGTAACTCCAGTTTAATACAATTTAGTGCATGTCAGTATCTCGTTCACAGTTCAACTTCTGTCCAAAATACTTTTGCAACAAAAAGTTAAGAAACGGCAAAGTTTATGGGAAAAGAAAACTCCAAGTGAACTTGTCATCACAAAGCTTAAAACTTTAAAGCGATTCAATTGTCTTTGAAAAGAACACGCGGCTGCTGCCAGGTGTCAGCCGCCCTGTGATTTCCTGGGCTCCCTGAAGCGCTCTTATTTCCAGAGCGTTTTGTGGGAAACGCCACCATCGCCACCGAGTGAGCTAGTGGCTGAGGCCTGCAGTGAACTTAATTCACGTGTGTCCACCCCTTCCATCAAGCGGGGTGCAGTGTGACAGCTCCTACCCAAAACACGCCCCTGCATTTTTGTGTCCTGGCCCTGATACGCAAGGATGCAGAACCCGCGTGAACATCTGTGCACACCCGGCAGCACCACTCACCTCGTGGGACCAAGTCAGGGCCGTGGCCGGGGTGTGGCCGGCGCCATGGGCCACGCCCAGGTGCTGGGGAGAGGCTTGCCTTTGCTTTGGGAGCTAACTTGCTAGAGAGAGGGGC
Source organism: Monodon monoceros (assembly GCF_005190385.1). Classification (NCBI taxonomy): domain Eukaryota; kingdom Metazoa; phylum Chordata; class Mammalia; order Artiodactyla; family Monodontidae; genus Monodon; species Monodon monoceros. The sequence continues at coordinate 2,077,575 of NW_021703767.1, forward strand.
AGACACGTGGGCCGGGGACATGCTGTCTCCAGACGGAAGGCAGGTAGGCACATCAGGCCCATGGTTTTAACCCTAAGCCCGGTTACACTGCAGAGGGTTGAAAGCCACGTGGCACCACTGCCCGGTGTGTCGCATGCCGGGGCTGCATGCAGCTGTGGGTGAGAAATTTGCAGCACGAGTTCACACACAGGGTCGGACAATTCAGCTGAGAATCAGTTGGGCTGAGAAGATTCTATCTGGCTTGTCTACAGGTGTCTTGGGCAGAGACAAAGCAACATGCAGAGAGATACTTACTCTTCACCCCAAATCTGACACAAATGGGGGTCCCATGGGCGCGGACAGCTTGGAGACGGCTCTTGGCCTACACATGACTGCATGCACCGCTTTCTCCCCAGAGCGATTTCGGTGCTCAGTAACTAGTGTGACAAAGAGCGTGTGCCACGGTGCACACGGGGGGGACGGGGCAAACGTGGTGGAGATTCCAAACTGACTGGCGATCATGCCTGCACTGCCTTTGCAAGAAAGTTCTGTTCACGCCGCTGATTTGTGTCATTGCTGAGTGGTTTGTGTAGAGACCACTCTTCGGCCTGACCCTGTGCTTCTCAGGCAGGGGCTGTGGACAGACAGGGCCATGCATCCCGTACGCCGTCACCAAAGACCGGATGACCGGCATCACTTCTTTCTTTGGGGTTAAAACTCTTGTCAGTGGTCTCCCCGACCAGGTAAGCCTTTCCCCAGCGTCTGCTCACCTGCAGGAGTGAGGCCATCTCTGCTCAGTGCTGTCACAAAGACCCCGAGAGGGACCAGAAAGCCCCCAGGTGCTGGTAGCTGTCACAAGGTCACCATGAAATGCCACAGGCACCCTAGAAGCCCCCTGGAACTTCCCAGAGGGGACTGCTGGACACACGGGGAGGGCCCAGAAGCCAAACTCTACTCGCCAGGCTGCACCAGGATACGTGTGCAGGTGACAAAAGACATGGCACCGGGACCTGAGCTGAGAAACACGCCAGCCAGCAGCACCCCGGCTCAGAACTCAGCCTGTCGGGCACTTGTGGGAGGGGCCCAAGGCCTGGGGCCCCGCCCTTTGTATATCTCCAGTGGGAGGGGGGCTGGCCCTGGAGGCTGCCCCTACAGAGAGGTCAGCAGACCCCTTCCCTGCAGAGAGGTCAGCAAACACCACAGAAATTCCTTGCCCCGCCCAACCCGGGGCCTAGCGCGTAGGCTGCCAAGGACTTCAATCTAGAGCACACCCTCCCCGACTATGACGAGCACGACTGTCCCAACATTTAGCCTGAATTTGGACAACGGCAACATCAGAAACGGAAGGGGGTGAAGGGAAAGAAATAAGAAAAACACTGTTCTGAGATTTATTAATTCAGAAAATGAAAGGAGCCTCCCCCTTCCCTTCTGAAGCGCGTGAAAAGCAAAATCCACCCCTCCAAAAAAAAAAAAAAAAACCCAAACATTCATGGTGTAGTTTTTATTGCTCTCAGAGGGCTTGGTATTCAAATGCACAAGCTAATCTTTGTTAAATCAGAAGGAGGTCACTGAGATTTAAAACCTACACGTGGTCTCAATCTCCATTCATCTAGGAGTCTTCACAGCTCATCACTGACTCAATATAGAATTTACACATTGTGTATTAATTTCAAGGGGAGGGAACTTAGCTGGGAAGCAAGAACCATTAATTCAATGGTAAAAGATCTAAATTTGCATTTTCCAGGTAATACGCCTTCACAGTAGTACCCTTCAACTTTTTCCTTTAAGATTTTTAGGGATTAGTGAATTAGCAAATGACGTAAACACACAGAGACAGGTGAGCAGTACACTGAAGAAAAGTAAGATCTAAGGTAGCCGCTCACCGCAGCCCCCCTGCTCGGTTCGGCTCCAAGGGAAGGGGGAGGCGTGCTTTGTGGCAGAGGGAAGCTCTCTTCTGAGAAAGCACTTCAAAGCTGTCTTTCAACCTCACGAGGACTTGTGTGCATTCGCTACCACTCATGAGCGAGCCCAGAACTGTGATTCGCTTCCCTGTGACCTTGGTCCCTTCACCAAGGTTACCATGCACAATTCAGTAGTGTCATTATGAAGGGTATATGCTGTTTCCATAAGTCTCCCCAGAATGCATACTTAGGGCCAATGCATTTTTCCAGTTTAGTTTATAATGTTTTCCATGCCTCTTTCTTCCATCTTTTCCCCTAGAAAATTCAACCTGCCTCTATCCGGAACGCTGGTTACAGTATTATCAGAGATAACACCCACTAGTTTTCTTTCCCTTGCTAAAAAAGATGAGGGGAATGTGACTTAAAAAAACCAAGTTGAACGTTTAAGACGAAAGTCCGATGCAGGCAGGGTGACGGTGGAATGGCCTGGCGGAGTGCGGGGCTCCAGCGGGAGTGGGGAGGGCGTCCCAGTCCCCCCACTCTGCCCAGCAGCCCGGCCAGGCCATTGGCCAAACGCGCACGAAATACCTCCCTCTGAGGAAGAAACGGCTCCCACCAGGGCAGCAGGCTGAAGGGGACGAGGTCAGGGCACTCCGGTCACCCTCCCCCAGGACAAGTGCATCTGCTCGGAAGGGGGGTGGCAGCGGAGGGGAAGGCTCACCACCTCCAGCTTCCATCAGGAAGTTGAGAGCCATCAACAGATCAACTGTGAAAATAAAATCTCTAAAAGCTCCGTGTTAACAGTCTCCTTTAGAAGACAGGGTGATGGTGACACTGCCTTTGCAAAAATCCAACGGTCCTGCGGGCTGCGGGCTGCGGTCTCCCCGGCACACAGCGCCTCCGGCTCCGGCCGGCTGGGGAGGGGGCCGCCCTGCACCCGGCGGGGTGACCGGGTGGGACAGAGGAGCTGAGCTCCAGGCACGGGAAGGACTCGACATCTCACCGCGTTCTCGGGCTCCACTCGCTTTAAAACCGATTTAAGGTGTGTCAGGCAGGCTTAGGTGGGAAGCGCGAGGACGCTCCGGAAACGACCAGGGGGCGTGTCCCGCCACCAGCCCCGCCCAGTGTGCTTGTCGCCGAGGGGACGTCCCCAGGCCCCGCCCCCATCGCCTGGAATCGAGGTGCCAGCAGGTCGGGACCAGCGGGTGCTCTGGGGACGCCGGGACCCGCGCACACCGTCCCCGGGGCGACGGGGGAAGAGAGTTTGCAGGGAGAACAGGGAAGGAGGCGAGGGGCAGGGGGAAACTCCCGAGATAACGGATAAAAACCAAAAACTGGATCTAAGTGTGAGAAGAGAAAGCATCCAAAAGCTCCCTGTCGGGCAGAGCTCTAGAGAGACGGCAGCGGTGACACCCGTTGTCCCGGGAGCGGCTCCCCCGGGCCGCTCTGCCGGCAGCGGACGCGCAGGTGCGAGGCTGGCGTCTGTCTCCATCTGCAGGCCTTCCGACTGCTTTGCTCTTGGCTCAAGTTTTATTGGTCAGTATTAGTCACCAGTTAATAAGAAAAATAGTTTCTAAGTGTCTTTTTTTCCCACCCCCCCGCTCTGTGTGTGTTGTTCTGTTTTTAATTGAGTTAATTGGATGCCACGGTCAGGTGTATGTGTGTTCAATCACAGCCGTTAATTATTCCTTTTTCTTAAATTCTTGGTTTCCATAGCTGGAGCCTTTCTCTATTTCAGTCACTCCTATCAGTCGGCGGACTCCAAAGGAAGCTTTAAAATAGGAAACAGGTGAGGTTAGACTGATTGATGGCAAGCTGGAAAAATCGTCATGGGGGCGGGCGGACCTTCGGCCTCAGACTTCCCTTGGCGGGGGCAGGCCGGCCTTCTCCCCTCCTCTGCCCCTCCCTGCCCTGCCCACTCACCCTGTCCCGGGAGGCGGCCAGCTCTGCTCCCCCACCAGCCCGGGGGAGTGTGCGCCCGCTGCGGGGTGCAGTTCTCAGCCAGGGCTGAGGGCCGTAGTGCCCAGCCAGGTGCCCGACAGACCGGGTGCCCAGCAGTGCACTCAGGGCTGCAGGGCCTCGAAAGCGTCCTGGGAACCTCAGCCCATCACACCAGCCCACGCCCCTAACTGCCCGAGCTCAAACCGGTGGCCCAGGCCCTCCCCACACAGCTCTTAGAAGGAGATGCCAGGCGGGCGGATGGCCGGCCAGCTTTCTGGACAGATGGCCCTGGAATCTGGCTGTGGCCTTCACGGCCCTGTGGCTCAGTGGCCAGAGCAGCTCTCTGAGGCCGGCAAGGCTCAGGTTGCATCCTGGCTCCCAGGTGACCATCTCCAGGCCTGGGCGCCGCAGCCGGCACATGGAAGGCTCCCAACCTCAAGCCGCGCCATCACGCCCGTTCATTACCTGCCCCGACAAACCCCAGGAACGTCAGGATCAGAAGAGGAGACCCACTGGCAAAGACGCCTAAGACAAAACTGAAGAGAGGAGACAGGAGAAGTGTGGCCCAGAAGAGGAAGTTCAGGAGTGTCCACGGCCGCCGGGCGGGTTTGAACTGCTCCCCTGGAAACACGCCCTTCTGGTTATACATCTCCTGCAGCGCATCCTGAAACAGTCGACCAGTGTGCTGTTGTTACAACCCCACAGTGAAAAGTGACTCGACCTATAAATAAAGTGGACGGGCCATGCAGGCTGCGGGTGGGAAATGCAGTTCGCATGACCTTCGTGGAGAACCTCGGTGGCCTGTACCAAAAGCTTGAAAAATACAAACCCTTCGACAGGGCAACTTTCCTAGGAAAATTATCAGCCGGTGCCTGGTGCGCGACACGCACCTTCAACACCCAGGACTGCGCTGTCGGCCGGCCCCTCACTGTCTCCTGTGACATCTCCAGGGCGAGGGTGGCGGCCACCACCTGCTGGGAGTCCAGCGGCCTGGCGTCACCCGCCGCTGGTTTTGTCACCCACAGAAAGCTACTTAACCTCTCCTTCCTCCGTGTCCTGGTGGCTAATGATGGGAGGACAGAGGACCGGGTGAGGACATGAGAGCACCCTCAACAGGGAAACGGGACACACGCTCAACACCGAGCACCAGCTGCCGGAGAAACTGCGACGCTGACATAGATTTCTCTGTGGCCACGACACGTCACATGCTAACAAGGAGATACACTCACGATAGTTTGTTTTCTGAAAGAAGTTAAGTGCCACACAATTCCTCTTAAGTAAAAATATGTACGCCTATATATTTGTCTAGGACGGAGTCTGGAAAGATGCACACCCACACGATCTGAGTTACCCGGGGGAGTAAATCTCACCTGTCCTCGTTTTTTTTCTATTTTATTTTCTGCATTTAGCTTTCTACAGCTGTGTTGTGTATTACATAAAAACAGGGCAGGGGGATTAACAAACACCCAGCCTCGCAGCCTCTTCCGGCTTGTGGTCAGGCACCAACTGTCCCTGCTGGTCGACGGGGCACGGGGCAGGCACCACAGGTCCTGTGTGGTCAGGAGCCACTGCGACCCTTATGCCCGTGTGTACCCTCCGGGCGACCACATGAGCCCCCACCAGAAGGCCCTCCCCTGTGCAGCCCCAGAACGTCTTCAAGCCCGCTCGCTCGGCCAGCTCCGCTCTGACCACCTGCCCCACGCAGACGGGCCACGCCCTCCTTCTGCTCCTGGAGCACCTGTCGGTGGGTGGGGGGTGGGGGGGGGAAGCAGGGGCGCCCTGGGGCTCTCGGCGAGCTCACGGGTCAGGTGAACCGGGCCCGGAGGCCACCCAGAGACAAGAAGGCAGGACCTAGCCCCGCAGGAGAGTCCACTGTGCTTACAGATTTGCACCAAGTTTGTGACAGGCCTTTTGATCACCTGAATAAAACACACACACACCCCTGCTCTCCTGGGGAGGGACCTGCCACACACACTGCTGCTTGTGTCACTCAGACATCACGTCCCTTCTCCTCACCCTGGTGCCTCGCTCCACCAAGCTCCTCCTTCCTCTTTCTAACCTCTGGTGAACATGCTTATTGTGGAACTTTAGAGAAACTGACCCCACCTAAACCATCAACACCTCCAGCCTCCCTCACCGTTTTCCAGTCCCTTCCTCGCCCCAGCCCTCGGGCGCTCCAGGCCCTCTGTCATTACAGGCCCCTTTCCTTCACCGACCCCGCCTGGTGAGCACAGCAAGCATGGGGGAGCATAGCGGGGGGCAGAGGCCGGGAGACCTGGGGACAGTTCCACCCAGAGGATAGTCACCTCCTCCTCAGGGCCTTAGTTCCCACATCTGCAAAATGGGGAAACTGTCTGGAATGACCTTCAAGGCCCTTTGGTGACACCGAGGTCTGTTTCCACGTTACGGCCGGAGCTCACTGGTAAGTGACCAGAGGCGTCAGTGTCTCCGGAAACACGTGTGTTACAGCAGGACCAAAGCACCCAGTTCGGCTGCTTCAGGGTCTGCGTATTCCCTGGCAGGGGGCAATGGGGCCGAAGGCGGTGCAGACCCCCTACTCACAAGACGGGGAGAAAGGGCTTCTCGTGCTCGGCTGGGGACATAACAGGCAGGCTCTTTGAAGCACAACTTAGAGACATTTCACAAGGGACCAGAGCCTCCTACCACCAGTCACAGCGTTAACATCTGGCAGAAACGCTCCCACACGTGCCCTGCTGCGTGGGGAACAGCAGAAAGTTCATAAATAGTTCATAAATGTTCACAGGTAGGAAGACGACTAGCCAAAACGGGGCGTCATCACATGGGAAACACACGGTGGAGCACAGCATCTAAAGGGGTGAATTAAAGCTATGTCAACGCTGAAAGATGTAACGAACAATGGTCACTAAAAACAGAATAAATGGGAGAACGTGACACACAGTGTGGTCCCTGATGCAAATTACAATATAAGTGACATGAAAAGTGATAAAAAATGTATATGTTTCAATATTATGGAAAAACATAGCAAATAATAGAAAATACCCAAATAAATCAGTTATGTCACTTGCTGTATTTGCATCAGGTTGTTTTAGAAAGTAACCCTTAGAGATGAAGGCAAGGCCTGTGGTCCCATCCCCGCCAGGAGTCATCACACTTCAGCGGGTGGTCTCCATCCCCAGGAAGGGCTTACACCTGCACCCCTGTGCTCGGGTACCTCTACGATAATGCACGGTACTGCGCCCGCGCTTGGTGATTTTCTGTGAATAGCGCCACACTATATGCCTATTGCAATCTGCTTTTCTTTACACCTACTTTCTCAAGATTCATCTAGATTGATAATGCGCAGTTCATTCATCTTAACTGAATCACAGGTAAATGAATACACACACGTAATGTATCTATTTCCTAATAATGCACTTCTGGGTTATTTCTCATTTCCTGCTAAACAAACACTGTTGATTGCAAATGTCACTTTTGTAAGAGTTTCAAACTTTTTTTAAAAAAATATTTATTTGTTTGGCTGCGTCGGACCTTAGCTGTGACACGTGGGATCTTTCGTTGCGGCGCACAGGCTTCTCTCTAGTTGTGGCGCATGTGCTCCAGAGCGCCGTGGGCTCAGTAGTTGCAGTACACGGGCTTAGTTGCCCCGCAGTATGTGGGTTCTTAGTTCCCCGACCAGGGATCGAACCCACGTCCCCTGCATTGGAAGGTGGATTCTTAACCACTGGACCACCAGGGAAGTCCCTTCAAACTTTTAAAACCTGACCCTGATCCAGAGATGCATTGTCTTCTGTAGCCTCGTGCACACAACGTCTTTCTGCGCATCCGCCATGTGACGCACACACACTCTAGTCCTTTTTATTTAGGTTTCCTTTTCTTCTGGAGAGTTCTATTGTTCTTGGAAATCACACATTTCATCCAAGTTTTCAAATGTAGGAGCATAAAGTTGTCATACTGCTCTCATACTACTTTCACTCCTTGCTCTTCGGTTGTGTCACCGTTTTTGTTCCCATTAATGCCGGCACTCTTGTTTAATTGGTCAGTCTTGCCCAAGGCTTTCTATTTTATTAATATTTTTAAAGAAAAGCTTTTGGTGCAGTAGATTCACTCTTTTGTAGCTTTGCTTTGTGCTTAAATAATTTATGCTCTTTGTATTTTCTTTGTTCTCTCTCTGGGTTTACTCTATCTTGTGTATGTTTGTATAATGTATATGTGTGCATATGTGTACACACATATATGTACATTATATACATTCTTTTTATCTATCCTATTCCAGACTTGGGTTTCTTGAAGCTGACGAAACCCACGTTCATCAATTCTAGAAGTTTTTTTTTTTTTTTTTTGCGGTACGCGGGCCTCTCACTGTGGTGGCCTCTCCCGCTGCGGAGCACAGGCTCCGGACGCGCAGGCTCAGCGGCCATGGCTCACGGGCCCAGCCGCTCCGCGGCACGTGGGATCCTCCCGGACCGGGGCACGAACCCGCGTCCCCTGCATCGGCAGGCGGACTCTCAACCGCTGCGCCACCAGGGGAGCCCCAATTCTAGAAGTATTATGGTGATCTCTGACAACTGCTCTTCACCATTCTTCCCACCTTCTCCTCTGGGCTCCCTGTTACACTCTGGACCTCTGCTTATCCCCTGGATCTTTTAAACTTCCTTTTTACACTTTCTCTTCCTCTGTGCTGCATTCTGAGTAACGTCCTCAAAACCTGCCAGCTCACTAATTATCTCTCAGCTGTGTCTCATCTGTTAACTAAGATTTTGCCGTCAGTTAGTAGATTTCCATGCCTACACATTTTACCTGGTTTTTCTCAAATCTGTCTCATTTTTTAATCGGTCTTGTTCTTCTGTTTTCAATCCCTTCTTTTTTGCTTAATCATTTCATACATACTGATTTGAGTCTCCCTGGCAGTTCCATTAGCTGAAGTTTCGGGAGGGTTTAATTTTTCTCTTTGTCTGTTGTACTCTCCCATCGTGGATTCTGGTTATGAGTGCCTCTCCAGCAGAATTTTTCTGAAGAAATCGCGGGCAGCTTAGGTTTGGAGTCACGTTCTTCTAGTTTTCCACGTGCTTTTCTCGGGGGCTCTAGAGAGATTCACCTAAAACCACTTCTTATGCGGATCCTCTGAGCTCTGCTGTTCGTATGACTTCAACCCCCACAGGTGCGTGAGGACTGTGATTATGAATTACCAGGGAGGCGTTTAGAGACCGGGCGAGGGGGGCGGTGGGGGTGGGAGGGCTGGGGGGAAGGCACCTTCAGAGTCACTTCCTATGCTGGCAGTTACATTTTCCAGTTTAACCACTTGAGGGCAAAACTCCCAGAGGGTCCCAGCTTCATCAGGGTCTTCAGTTCCAAGTTGCAGCCCCAAGTGAGGTCAAATCTTTGTTCTCTGCTTCCGTGTAGGCATTAAAACTCAAGCCTTCAGGTTGGGTGGACCAGCAAACTCCTGGAGCTTCAGCTCACAGCCTTCCCACCTGGATTTCAGTCCCACCTCCTCTTTTGCTCCCTAGAGATTTCCCTTGCTTTCTTCAGCACTTGTCAATGCGTCTAAAAGGATACGTGTTTTATCCTAGAAGGACTTTCTGATTATCCAAGCCTCCCCTGTTGTTGAAGATGATAACCTAGTGTCCTGTTTGTTTGTGTGCATAAAATAAACTTTATACACACCGTATAAAGGCGGGGGTGAGGCATGTTGGGGGGATGGGGGGGACCGGGTGGGGTTATCGTAAGAAGCCTGCCGCATCATCTATACTGTGCCTTACCTAGTAAATCATATATATACACATACACACGCACATAATGCGCGTTACATGTCTAATTTCTTTTACATGAAAAAATGAAACGAATGTGATAAAATGTTATTGCCAATGGTTATACAAGCATTATGATATCCGTTACACTTTTCTCTAGTTTGTTCATTCCTCAAAAGTTAGGAAAAATGAAAGACGAAGAAGAGGACTGGAAAGAAGAATTTGAGAGTGGCACAGCACTCCCGTCTCCAGAGGAAGCCAATGTGCTACCTGCCTGCCCTGTTAGCTGCCCCTTTGAAACCTCTTCGTGAGACCCCGAGAAGAGGGTGGGTGTGGGGAGAGCTGAGCGCCCTTACCTTCTCCTGGTAGAGTTTATGAAGCCACTGAGCCGCTTCCTTTTCATCCAGCGGGATCTCTTCCAGAGGAAATCTCCTGTTTTATTAAGAAGATTGAAAGCAAATTGAATTACCAGATGACATCAAACTGAAAAGAGGAAAAATAAATCATTATACATCAGGGTTACTTGTCAGCCCTGCCTTTTCTATTCAAATCTGACTCTCAATTTCTAAAGACACACACACATCAAAGTAACTTCTCGGGCATTCCCCCACGCCCGGTGGGACTCCAGGGAACCACGGAGGGGCCGGGAGGTGCTTCATGTGCCCGGGAGCGCGGAAGCCTCGCCCGGGGACACCCAGAAGCACTGAGCCGAGCAGATTGCGCCCCCAGCTCCGTTGGGAAAACTGACCGTTCATTAAGCAGTTTTGGTCTTTCTTAATAGTTTGTTCTTTGGGAGTGACCACGGCTGAGTGTCTGTTATGAGGCAAAGAAGAGTTTGTGTTTCACAAATGAAATCCATTTGCTTCAAGTATGAAAAGCAGTAGAGATTTCGAAACTTTAATCTCAATTAACAAACGGCTGGCGTCAATGATGACACTGACCTCTGTACAAGCCCTATCGCCAGCTGAATTACCAGCCCCACGAGGGGAGGCGTCTACCCGGTAACACAAGGAGGGCAAGGACCGCTTTCTACGGCAACTGTAGTACCTCGGGATCGCCAGGAGGGGCCGCTGAGCGCACGTGTGAGCAACAGTAATTTAACAAGGGACCGCGGTCATCCCGGGGGCTGGCTGCCCACCTCAGAGGGCCCAGGGTGAGAGCAGAGCCACGAGAAAAGTCCACGGCCAGAGGCAAATCTCCATGTTTTTAGGGATCTCAACGTTTTTGGTTTTTAAAATAAATTTATTTTTATTTATTTATGTTTGGCTGTGTTAGGTCTTCGTTGCTGCGCGTGGGCTTTCTCTAGTTGCGGTGAGCAGGGGCTACTCTTCGGTGTGGTGCTTTTCATTCCGGTGGCTTCTCTTGTTGCGGAGCACGGGCTCTAGGCGCACAGGCTTCAGTAGTTGTGGCCTGCGGGCTCTAGAGTGCAGGCTCAGTAGTTGTGGCGCACAGCCTCGGTAGTTGTGGCACACGGGCTCTAGAGAGCAGGCTCAGTAGTTGTGGTGCACGGGCTCAGTAGCTGTGGCTCGTGGGCTCTAGAGCACAGGCTCAGTAGTTGTGGCACACAGGCTCAGTAGTTGTGGCACGCGGGCGCTAGAGCGAGGCTCAGTAGTTGTAGCACGCAGGCTCTAGAGTGCAGGCTCAGTAGTTGTGGCTCGTGGGTCTAGAGCACAGGCTCAGCAGTTGTGGCGCACAGGCTCAGTAGTTGTGGCTTGTGGGCTCTAGAGCGAGGCTCAGTAGTTGTGGCACGCGGGCTCTAGAGCGCAGGCTCCGTAGTTGTGGTGCACAGGCTTCTTATTATGGTGGCTTCTTTTGTTGTGGAGCACGGGCTCTAGGCGCGTGGGCTTCAGTAGTTGTGGCACATAGGCTCAGTAGTTGTGGCACGCAGGCTCTAGAGTGCAGGCTCAGTAGTTGTGGCACACGGGCTCAGTAGTTGTGGGGCGTGGGCTCTAGAGCGCAGGCTCAGTAGTTGTGCAGCACGGGCTTAGTTCCTCTGCTGCATGTGGGATCTTCCCGGACCAGGGCTCGAACCCATGTCCCCTGCATTGGCGGGCGGATTCTTAACCACTGCGCCACGAAAAAGCCCAAAGCCCTACCTTCTTGTCTCTAAAAGTTGAGAACTTTGGATTTTGTGGGTTATACCTATCCATCTTTACCATCCATCTTGTAAAACTTCCCAGTTTTACAAGCACACACGCAACCAGACATCCGAGCGATGCTGGGCCACATGTCACGCAGCCTCTGGGAGACTCCGCTGTACGCTCAGAGGAGAGAAGAAGACTTAGAACCTCCTAGTAAACAAAACGGTTTAACTCTGTGGACCCGAAAGGTGCTGGGGACCTCCAGGAGTACACGGTGAGAAGTAGCGCTTGAAGGGTTTGCCACAGGTGCCGTCTCAGGAAGAAAAGGAAGTTGGAAGGGGTCTGTCCACAGAGGGATGATGGCCCAAAGTGTCAAACTCACGTGACTGTTCTCCCCTGATTTCACATTACCACATACAGGTTCTGTTGTATGTCTGTTATATGCAGGACAAAATATATAAAATAAGAGTTTTAAATGATGAGATAAAACATAAATACAACTCTGGAGTTGACTCCACTTTGAGGACGCTGGCCCCAACTGCCAGCATGGACACAGGAGAGCCTCAAGTCACCATCCCCAAGGCCCTGGCCCAGTCTCAGGCCCCCGGGGAAATGAGGCACAACTCCACTGGCTCACGGGAACCTTGTCTTCTTTGATTACAGGTATGTTTTGGACTCACTGGGATATTGCTTTTACTCAAGACACCCGTTTGGTAATACAAAACAGTAAGTTGAAACTTTCAGAAACTCTAAGAATATATTTATTAAAGTATGATTGGGTGAAATATAGCCTCACATTTTCTGCAACGAAGGGGAAAACGAGCAGATTAAAGCACCACTCCTCTCCAGCTGGAGCTGGGTGCCCACGTGGAGGGGCGCTATAGCCTGGAGGGTGGTGTGAGCATTGGTCTGCAGCTGGACCAGGCGGGCTCCCCCAGCTCTGCCACCTACCAGCTCTGATCATGGGTGGCTAAGGCTGCCAGAGCCCTCCTAGCCAGGGACAAGAGCAGGATCTGCCTCTGAGGGCTCCCGTGAGGATGACCGGGACCATCCAGGGCCCCAGAAAAATCACCCGTTCCCTGTTGGCCACCAGTGGTCAGCCCCCGGCCAGGGGTTCTAGAGAGCTAAGGGCAAGGGTCCTGGGCTCTCCCTTGATCCCCGGATGGAATAAGAGACCCTACAGTGACTTTGAGCTAGTCCTCTGTGAACGTCAGAGGGAAAAAGCCACCCAGCTTCCTGTTTATCTTCACAGAATTATTCCTGGAAACTTCCTACACTGGGGCAGGAGAACTGAGTGGTATTTTTTTTTAAACTTGTCCTGGCTCAAGCTCTCAAGAAAGAGGGCCGGTCAGAGCCTCCTTGGGTCAGACTGAGCAGGATGGACACCAAGTCGGTGGCGGTCAGTGGCCGACACGGGGCCGACACAGAGACGGGGCTATGCGGTTTATACACACAGGAACGTCCTGCCTTTCTGGGCACATGTGAGTGAAACAGGAGACTGGCGAGTTCAAACAGGATGATCCAGACAACACATGGACCTGGAAGGCCTGCCTGGAATTAGGCCTGGAGCTGGAATCAGGTCAGAGCACCACTTAATGAATAGAGCAGCCCCCAGGCTGTGCCTTAAGGTAAAAAGACTTCTGGGTGGATTATCTTCTCTTCACGAGGCAAAAAACATGGAGCGTCAGAGAGTGGCGTGGCAGAGAGACTCAGCGACCTCCGGCCACAGCCCTAGTCCCTGACCTTGATCTTGTGTTACAGACATGGAGCCCGCTCTCCCAGTGGAGCCTCAGGCTCTGCCGGTGGCCCTGGACGTCTGGACATTTCACCAAGACCACGAGTCACTGGGGATGGAACCCCAAAGGGATTCTGTTCCCCTCTGACCCTGAGATCCCTGCTCCTCTGGGCCAAAGCCACCAGTGCCAGCAAAAGTCACTCCATAAGCAGTGCAGCGTGAGGCCGTAATGTTCCTCGGGAGGGACACCCTACATTGATCAGCTCAGAGAGATGCGGGGTTTCTATCAGGGGTGAAAGGTCAGCACCGTGGGGAGGCAGGGAGGGGGCGGAGTCAGCCGCAAGGGCTTCCCCGGAGGTGGGAGGACAGGGTGCAGGTGGCCTCTCCCATTATGGCCCAACAAACTGGAGAGAAAGACGGTCACTTTGTCATTTCCCTTCCTCTGCTCCCAGAGTGGCGCCTGGAGCCCCGCCCGCTGAGCAGGTTTCTGCCTCTGCAGCAGTGAATCCTTTCAGAAGCTCCCTTCTCTCTGATCCCTCTACCCCCTTCCTATGCATACAGCAGACACGCGATAAATGCTCACTGCACAGACCAACGGGAATAGTTTCTGATGACCCGGGGACATTTTAAGGGCCATATGGGGCCCCTCCTCGGGCTGAGTTTCGCTTCTGGGGCATCCTAAAGTGTCCCACGGGGGCCATCCAGAGCTGCCCTGCGTTCACCAGTTCAGTTCGGGCGGGGCTGCCTCTGAGCCAATGGGGTGGAGGCTGGCTGGGTGGAACCGCCCAGCTCAGACCAGGCAGCCAGGAGCCCGAAGCCCAGCACGTGGCCCTGACCCCACCTTCTCTCCCAGGTGGTCTGCGTGGCTGTACACCATGAAAAGGGGGACACACGTGCATCCCATTCAGACGGGGACAGCTTGTCCTTCTCCTGTCTATTAAAGTCCTACTTGCTGTCCAAGTTTTAGCTCAGAAGCCTCCTCCAAAAAGCCTCTGCTCCCTTCAGTGGGAGGGGTCACGCCTCCCTTGGAGCTTCTGGAACATTCCTCCTGTAAGTCGCACCCACTCCTTTGCTCTGTACTGTCCCCACCGTATGCCTGCCCTGGAGGGTGGAATGCCGGCCACCTCCACATGGGGGCCGCCGGGAGGCAGCCAGGAGGTGGGAGGAGCTGGCTCCAGTCCCACCCACCTGCCAGCCCCGCCCCTGTGGGCACCTGTCTGCTCACCTCACACACATATCTGCCTCGTACTTCTTCCCGTAGAGGATCCCCAGCAAAGACGGGTTCTTGTTTCCTCGGAAGTTCAGTGTGACGTCGTAGACAGCTGCGACTGCAGGGAGAGGGGCAGAGGGTGACAGGTGCCAGCTGACATCCTGTAGCAGGGCCACCGTGGCTCCTGACCTGGATTGCTCCTTTTGCCACTTCTCCTCTCTTATTGGGGCATTTAGTTGAGTCACATCTACCGTACTTACCGGCACGTTCGTGTTTAAAGCGACCGTTTCCTATCCATCCTGTCCTTTGTCCCTTTCATCTTGCCTTCCTTTTGGATTAACTGGATATATATTTTTTCCTTTATAAGGTTTTCAGTTATATACCTTTTTTATTATCATTTTAGTTGTTTCCCACTAACTAGTATTTTATCACCTCAAAAAATGATACGAGAATCTTACAACATGTAAATCTGAGTACTCAGTTCTCCCTTTAACGCCACTGGCATCCTGTATTTTACACGGAACTCACTGATCTGGTTTTTGGCAAATCACTGACTTCACGTCTTGCTTTGCTTGGAGCCTGGGCTGGAGACAGTCCCAGCGGGTGGCTCTTACCTGTCCCACGGAGGCACTGGACCGCGGTGGTGAAGCCCTTGGTCCGAGGCAGCAGGTGGTACTTGAGGACGGGCAGCCCCTTGGAGGCGGCCACCTCCATGCTGACCCGATGCTTCTTCTCCGTGAAGCGCGTGCCCTCACAGTACAGGAGAAACTAAGACACAGACAGGGGACGGAGGTCAGTGCGGTGCTGGCGACCGGGACTGGAGCCCGACAGGCTCCTTATCGCCCGTGTACGTGCCCCCGCCTGGCGGCAAAGTCTTGTGGAAATGTCGCCCCCCAGCGACCAGAGCGGGGCATGACCAGAGATGCCGCAATCACACTCCGCACACGACTCCTTCACAGACAGCAACAGCCCTGCACCTGTTCTCAGCGAATGAAAAGACACTTCCCGGAGAGAGTGGGACAAGGTATCCCTAGGCAGCAGCCTTCCGATGGCGAGTGGAAATCAAAGTCTTCTATCCCTTTGCCTTGGTGAGTTACAGACACCAAATAAGGAACTGCCGTCAGAGACCGGAACTGATATGCAAACCGATCGATACCGATCATTTCAGATGGCTGTCCATCAAATCCATCAAACTCCATCCAGGGGCTCAGAAGGGACCACCAGGGCCCCGGCCTCCAGGGCCCTTCCCTGCCCTTGAAGGGTGGCTGTTTTAAGTGCAGCGCAAACCTTCTAACAACTGAAGTCCACGTCGACCCACAGAACTATCGCTCACGAGGGCTTGTCCTGAGCCCTGACCCGGCGGAACAGCCTGGGCGCTGGGCAGACGGCCCGCTAACGTCTCCAGGGAGCCCCCGGCTCAGCCGAGCAGGCTCTGCTCTGAGTGGGGCCGGGTGTGAGGGGCGGCGGTGCCCCTGGCGTGGCGGGTCCCACCTGGGGCAGGTGGAAGCAGGTGGTCCAAGAGGGGTTCCCAAGCCTGCAGGCTCAGAGGGGCGGGGCCCCGCCCTCCTCAGACAGCTTCCCTGGTGCTCAGAGGCTCTTGCCGGCTCACCACTAAGAACTCAGGCTGCGCCCCTGAGGCTCAAGACCACACAGTCCGTGTGGCTTCACCCCTCACTCACCCACACGTATTCGGGGTAGTCAGCCAGGCGCCTCAGCCCTTTGATGACAGCTTCCCGGTCTTCCTCCCATTTCCGTTTGCAGAACACGATCTCCAGGAAGTACCACGTCCAGCCGATGAGGGGCACGTAAAGCAGCTCCCTTTTAGCCAGGACTTTGGAACTCTGGGGGGAGGGCAGAGCAGCTGGCGCATCAGGACCACAAGGTCCCCGAGGGCACGCCCCCGCAGGCCGCCCCCAGGACTGGCTGTCCTCGGGAGACCCCGCCTCTGAGTGTGACGCTCTAGATAAGCATGGACCCAGAGTGCAGGTGCCACCAGATGGGGAAAGCGCGGGCAGGCGGGCAGCACGGGAGCCAAGGACCTAGAGGTTGCGCTGGCCGCCAGGCCCGGGGCTCCCCGAGGAAGATGCCAGGGCCGCCACGCACTGCGCTTCCACCGCAGGGGACCCCTCATCCTGTCTCATCTGAGGCAGCTGAGCCAAGCGGGGGAGGAAGGAGTTGAGAGGAAACGCAGTAACACCTGGTCTCATGAGCAAGCCCTGGGGCAGCTGGGGGCAGCCTGCAGTCCCAGGTGCCCTGAGGTCAGCCATGCTGGGACTCCTAGCTTGGAGGGACCAGGGGCTAAACCAGAGGGAAGGCCAGACCCCAGGGAGCCATGCCAGCACCTCCCTGGGACCCCATGTCACTTACCCCACCCTCCTGCGACCCCCGCATCTCACAGCCCACTCCCTCCCGGGAACCCCACATCGCTCACCCCCAGCACGCCAAAGCGCTCACACATGGTCCACCCACAGAGGAAGTCGATTTCGAAGTTGTGGTTCAGGATGATGACCACATGCTCCTTCCCGAAGTGGCCCACCGTGGCCTGGTCGGTGAACAGGGTGCACTCCGTGCATGACCACCACTCCAGAAGCATGACCAGCTCTGAGGATACACAGGGAGGGACGTCGGCGAGGTGCAGACCACCGCACTCCGGGCCGGGCCCCGCCCCCTCTGCTCCCTGACGTGGGCAGGGCTTGTACGGTATCAGCCCGACTGGCATTTTCGGCTAGAAATGAGTTTTGATGGTTTATGTTTATGTTTAAAATTAAGTTTTCTGAAATTCTAATTACGCTTCTCTAAGCAAAAGTCAGGGGAGAAGTCAAATGAACGCAGAAGAGATGGAGGAGGGAACCCGTTTTAGGTGGAAGTTTTTCTGACCAACATATCTAAAGGACTTGATTTAAAACATTTTTTCTTAAAAATCAAATGTCCCATAGGATGGCATGGTGAGCAAAGCATTCACTTATTAAGAGAATACACCATCAGCGTTATATTACTATTATCATCAACAACCACAAGTTACTGAATACTGGCAGGACACCACGTGCTCTGCTATGTAAATTACACACGTTAAGTCATCTACTTCTCAGGCGACTTGAGTTAGTGCTATTATCATTCCCAAAGCACAGATAAAAAGTGGTGGAGTTCCAATCTCAGCCCAGCATACTGAGCCCGGGGCTCTGTGGGAAGTTTCAGAGGAAGCTTAAAAACACAGAAATAGACGAATAAACTAGGGTCCTCGTCGGGCTACAAAGGGGTCCTCAGTTTATGTACGTTAAGTACTGTAACTCTTACCCACGTTACTCTTTACAAGAGTTTAGGTGGATACCTTTATCGTCATGTCCGACTGCCGTTCTCACAGGTGCCGTGCACTGACGGGATAGCACACGTTCAGTCCCCAGCAGAGCAGGAAGGGGAGGCTGCAGGCCCACAGCCACCCACCACGGCCAGGCGCCCGAGGAGGGTGGCCTCAGACCAGGAAGTATGGCTCCCAGGCTCAGGACGCCCACCAGACAGCCTGTCCTTTGTTTGCTGGACACCAAGCCATCGGTTTTCCGGAGACTGGCCCTTGGGGAGGGAGGCCAGGGAAGCCTGATGGGGCAGGACAGCCCAGTGCTTAGACAGTGGGCTCTGAGCCTGACTGCCTGAGCCTCGGTTCCCCTGTTGACAGGAGACAATAGTGGCTTCCTCACAGGGCTGTGGGGGACTGGATGGGACTCGGCATGGGGCCTGGTTTCTCCTTCCACTTAGTGTCCCCACCAGCCCAGGTGGAAGTTGGGGGACACACAGCTCCACCCCATGTGCTGGCGTCTGCACTTCCTTTTCTACACAAGGCGGGGACTGGACGGAAGGCCGACTCTCAGGTAATACCTGAACACTCTCGAACCACAAACCGCGGTCCCTCCTACCCTCGGGGCAGTCCGAGGAGGGGTCATAAAGAGGTCAGCTCCAGGACATGCTCGCCATAAGCTTCATCAACGGACCAGAGAGGGCTCTGAGGGGACGCAGGCCAGGTCAACAGAGGCAAACTCCCCCCCTGGGATGAACCTGTTAGCCTGGCGACTTCCAGCCGGCATTCAAGGCACGAATAAAGACCCAAGGAATGGAAAGACAAGAGGCCCTGGACAGAAGGTCTCCAAAGAGGATTTACAGATGGCCGGCAAGCACACGAGTAGATGCTCGGCATCACCAGTCGTCGGGAGAGTGCAGGCCAAAGCCACGGCGAGGCAACCACGTCACACGCACCAGGACGCTGTCATCTAACAGACAGTAGATAGCAGGTGCTGGTGAGGAGAGGGTGCCTAGGACCCCTGACGCTGCTGGTGGGGACGTAAAAGGTGCAGCCGCATTAGAAAACTATGTTCCAGACAGAGTTACCAGAGGACCCAGCAATGGCAGCACTAGGTAGATGCCCAAGAGAAGTGAGGACAGATGTCTGTGCAAAAACTTCTGGCAGCGTTATTCACAAAGCCACAAAGGGGAAACAACCCAAATGTGTGTCAACTGATGCATGAACAGACAGTGCGTATCCATATAGGGTGACGTCTTTCAGTGACGCGGGAACGTGGGCCTCACACGCACTACGGTGTGGACGAACCTTGGAAACACTGAGCTCCGAGTGAAAGGAGTCAGACACGACCACACACTGCATGGTTCCATTTGCATGAAATGTGCAGAAGAGGCAAAGCCACTGAGACAGGAGGCAGAATAGTGACTGCCGGGGCTGGGGAGGGGGCAGAATGGGGGGGGTGACCACTTCTTCATGGGGTGAAAATGTTCTATGATTAGACTGTGCTGATGGGCACATGACTCTATGAATACACTAAAACCGCCGGACTGCATGCTTTAAATGGGTGAATTTCACCCCCCGATAGCTGTTTAAGAATTACAAAGCAGACGGAAACAGGGACTTTCCGGGTGCTCCAGCGGTTAAGGCTCCGCACTCCCCACGCAGGGGGCCCGGCTTCAATCCCTGGTCAGGGAACTAGATCCCACATGCCGCAACTAAGACCCGGCACAGCCCGATAAATAAACATTAAAAGAAAAAGAAAAAAGAAATAAAGAGGCCCGAGGTCAGGCTGAGCCGTCCATCCGGAAGCCCAGGCAGCTGCTGGGGGCTTGGTGAACACCCCACCCAGGCGGCGGGGGCCAGGGCTGAGACAGGCCTTTGTGCAGCTCGGCGATGGCCTGTTCCTGTCCCTTTCTCGATGACGGAGGCCTGGGCGAACCTCCATGTGTCAGCTGGTCAAGTAAGAGCCTGTGGCTGAGACCACTGCTTCTGAAGCAATGTGCTTGGGAACAAGGAAGGGTTTATTCATTATTGTAGTGAGGGCATATATTTTATTTATTTATTTTTGGCTGCATTGGGTCTTCGTTGCTGCGCGTGGGCTTTCTCTAGTTGAGGCAAGCTGTGGCTTCTCTTGTTGCGGAGCACGGGCTCTAGGCGCACGGGCTTCAGTAGTTGTGGCTCACAGGCTCGGTAGTTGTGGCTCGCAGGCTCTAGAGTGCAGGTCCAGTAGTTGTGACGCACGGGCTTAGTTGCTCCGAGGCATGTGGGATCTTCCCGGACCAGGGCTCGAACCCGTGTCCCCTGCGTTGGCAGGCGGATTCCTAACCACTGCGCCACCAGGGAAGCCTGTAGCGAGGACATTTAACTTGAGGCCTACCCTCCTCACAGATTCCGAGTGGACAGTACAGTACTGGTAACTGCGGGCCTCTAGAACTTACTCACTGTGTGTAACTGGCGCTGCACACCCATCTGACAGCGCTCGCCCCTTCCCCTCCCCCAGCCCCGGCAGCCCCCATTCTCTCCTCTGCTTCCTTGAGCTCGATTACGTTAGGCCCCTCATATAAGGAGGACAAGTGCAGTCTGTCCTTCTGTGACTGGCTCCTCCACATCTTGTCCTCCAAGCTCACCCATGTTGTCACATACGGCAGGATTTCCTTTCTAAAGGCTGAATGATATTCTCTTGTACGTAGAGAGCACATTCTGCCCATCTGTTTGTCCGTTGATGGACACTGACGTTGTTTCCACATCTTGGCTACTGTGAACGATGCTGCAGTGAATGCTGAGGTGTGGCCGTCTCTTTGATGGGGAAATCCTGCGATGCTTTCTCACCACAAGTCTGAGAGGAATCAATACAGCCTCAACCTACTGACGTAAAAATCACCCGGCAGGGAGGGGGGCGGCCTGGATGAGCTGCTCCGACCTGCGGGCCCCTCGTCCAAGGAGCAGGGACCTCAGCCGTCCTCTGGGGAGGATGCAGAGCCTGCAGGGGGTGCTCAGGACCCCAGTGAACCCGGCTCTCCCGGCCGTCCCTGTGTGTGATGGAGGAAGCCCTGGACGAAGCGAGTAGGGGTGCGAGTCTAAAACCCCCACAGACATGGAATTTTCTAAAAAAGCTACCTTTCAAAGTCATTTCTTCACTTAGGCCTGACAACACGTGCCTCACTCACGTGGGCACTGACGCCGCATCTAAAGGCTCCTTGTTTCCACGACCGCCTCCCAGGATGACCTGCAAATCACGCTGCTGGACACCACAGTGCTGGCTTAGAGCTGCCACCTGCGGGGGACGGACCACATCCGCTGGCCACTCACAGGTGGAAAGGACGCCGGAGCTGCAACCCCGTGGCACCGTCCAGGCACACGAGGACCACTGCATGGGACTGTGCGCTCATCCCTGGGCGGCCTGCACGGGTACACGGCCTCCTCGCTACACGGCTGGCTTCTATGGGCGGGAGCTCTGGCCAGCAGCCAGGATGCAGGGGAGAAAGTGCTCATGGGGTGCGGGCGGGGTGCCTTCCCCTGGCCGCACTTGGGACCTGGGCATTTCTGGTCCAGCGAGAGGTCTGGCCCAGGTGGGGCTGGTGAGCAGGACTGAACTGAAGACAGCACAGGCAGCCCCTGCAGGCATTTTACCCCCCCCCCCCCACCCTGCCCGGAGAGTGAGCCCAGCAGAGGGTTGCCTGCAGGAAAGCGGCGTGTCGAGGCAGCTCTGTTCCACCAGCTGCCAGCATGGCCCGGTGGGCTGCTCAGTGCATTTCCAGTCACATCGGTCTCTCGTAGATCATAGATCGTAGATCGCTACACACGCGGCCAGGGCTGGCGCCATGAATGTGCTCACGGTCAATTTGGAGAATATTTTGAATGAGGACCTTTTTTGTGATTTCCTTCATTCAAACATATGCTTGCCCTAACACACACGAGCAAGCCATGCTCTGCACATTCCAACGAATGAGTTTTTGAAAAATTCAAACTTGCCTACTAATAGTAATCGTTTATTGAACAGTGTTGTACACACATTCTATGCGCTAATTTAATCTTGATGGTCCAGCTGAGAGGCGCCGTCTCTATTTCACAGACGAGAAGGGTTAGAGCCTTGGCTGAGGTCAGCAGGGAGCCAGGGCCCCAGCCAGGCTGTCTGGTTCCACATCTGTGCCCCTAACACAGCACGAAGACTCCTCGGGCCTGAGGACGACGAGTCACCCTGGGCTCGGGGGGACAGCAAAAGACACCGGCAACACAGAATGAACATAGGGATGCTCACAGAGCTGAAAAGAAAGCAGTGGTTCAGGGTTGTCTACACCAGGGGTCCCCAACCCCCGGGCCGCAAACTGGTACCAGTCCTCGGCCTGTTAGGAACCAGGCCACACAGCAGGAGGTGAGCGGCTGGCCCGCTAGCGAACCCCATTGCTTGCATTACTGCCCTCCGTCCGCGGAAAAACTGTCGTCCACGAAACCGGTCTCTGGTGCCAAAAAGGTTGGGGACCGCTGGTCGACACATTTGTGTGACTCTCGCTCACCCCACATGCCCACAGAATCGGGGAAAGGTTTCACCAGCTCAAATCCGGGAAGGACTCCTGCTCGTGTATTTAAGAAATGGACAAGTGGAGAAGCCCCCCAAATTCACCAGGTCCTGGGGGAAACTCTCACGGCATGTGGGTTCAGTGGGCACCTGTGTTCCTTCCAAATATTGGAGGATTTTACACCTCAAGTGTAACTTCTACCTCAAGTTTTCTTATTTTTATGCTTTTTTATACTTTCTTGCCTTCAAAAATGAATTTGTCTTTGCTGTTTTAATCCATCTTTTTCAAATAGTTTAGAAGTTATGTTTGATTTCTGTTTTCTACGCTATACTTAGTTAACAGTCTTAAGGAAAGATCTCTGCTGTCTTCCTGACAAATACAAGAATGATGGAGTCCTAACTTTTGTCCCCACTCCTGACTGACAGACCGCCTGCCGCTGGTCCTGTCTGCTCTCAGCCACGCGGGTTGGGGCATCGTTATTATTTTGTATGACTGTTTAGATTTACCTACTTACCAATTTCTCAGCCCACCAGTCTTTCTGGTAACTCAGACCCTACTTTCTCTGATGGCTTTTGTTCTTACTAAAGAATATTCTTTAAAAAAATTTCAGGTGACGATATACTCACGTTTTGTTTCCCTCAGGCTGTTTTATCTCATTCTCAGTCCTGAAAGGTCACTTTGCTGGAGGTAGAGCTCTAGGCCGAGGCTGGAGACAGCCCACTGCCTCTGGCTCTGATAACATACGTTCTGCCGAGTCAGCTGGGAGTCTGTCAATCTTTGTAGGTGTTCTAGCTTTCTTTTCTGGGCGTTTTTAAGATCTTCTTTTTGTCTCTGGTGGTTTGTGATTTCTTTGTGATGGGTCTAAGTGTGAATTTCTGTTTACGTACCCTGCTTCGTATACATTTGCTTCCTAGAGCTACAGAATCTTGTTTTTCATCCGTTCGGGAAAATTCTCAGCCATCATTTCCTCCAATGGAGCTTCTGCTTATTCTTTCCTTGGGTACAGGAGTCCAAGACCTGTTTCATAGACTTTCACTCTCCCCTTACATCTTTTAACTCCTGTTTTATATTTTTCATCTTGTCTTTCTACTGCAATCAGGATGATTTCTTCATAGTAATGTCCAGTTCACTCACTCTCTCATTAGCTGTATCTAATCTGTATCTAATCTAAGCTGTAACATTCATTCACTAAGCTTTTACTTTTAAAAAATATTATAATTACAATTTTTATTAGCCAGAGTTTGGCTGTTTTGTAGCGTTTTAACTTCAGAACACTGCCGGAGGTGGAGTCTATGATTTTCATCGAGTTGGCATTTGCCCTTTAGGTATGTACTCACCTCCCACGAGGGTGATACTCGTAAATACCTCACCTGTATGTCCTATATGATAGGATTTCTAATTCTCCTTCTCACACACACACAAAGGTGGCCTTTTATTTAGGAAACTATCTCAGTTTATGCTATTTATTTATTGCACTTCAGACTATTTATGGCTGGAAGCACAGGCGGGGCTGCCGCACCTTTTGGGGGGGGGGTGCACACACCTGGGCGTGGACACTCCTACGGCCACTTAGCTGCCGTCTTCCTGCTCCTGCACTGGGAGGGGTCACAGGGACAGGCACACAGACTCACCACTTCCCATAGGAAGTAACGTGTGTATTATCTTCTCTTCATTGTAAAAGAAACGTGTTCTTATGCTAAGAAGTGTACACAGCACACAGTATGAAATAAACATGAGTCCCCGCCTTCCTTCACTCCCGGGGTAGTTACGTTTTCTGTTCACCCTTCAGCTTTCTCTAAGCAGGGGTGGCCACGCACAAGTGCAGACACGTCACACACGTGTCTTAAAAATAAATAAATGCAGAGCACCCTCTGTGCTTTGTTTTATCGCTTCCGTTTTCACTTAAAAATGTATCTTGAACTTGGCTCTCTATCAGGACAGAGAGATTCTCCCTGTTGTTCTTAGTGGCCGTGTGGGATTCCATCCAGTGGACACTCCACAGTTAGCTTCCATTAATGGGCACTTAGGCTGCTCAGTTTTACATTAGTCTTATGTTACTATAAAAGTGGTAACGTGAGAATATCTTCAGGCATATGTGCTGTTGCCGACATCTTTCTAGGTTACATTCTTATTTGGTGGAATATTTAGGTCAAAAAATAGAACCGTTTAAGTTGTCCATCACTACCAGCAAACTGCCATCCAAAGATGTGCCCCGTGACCCCAACCTGCAGGGCGAGCGGCCCCCCACGCCCCCCGTCAGCAGCTTCTAAGTCTCTGTCCAGCTGATGGGTGAAGACTGATTCTGTTCGTACAAATGCACACACATCACAAGGGCGTATCGGTAACCCCTGTACATGCCTAAACACATACATTTAATTAAGAGACGGGTGGGAGTCCTTGCCTTTTGCAGAGAGGTACCGCAACATTTACAGGTGATGACAGGCCGCCCGAGGGGAGCTTCACTGTGCTCCGGTGTGGGGGTGACTGGGGGTCTGGTGACCCAAGACTGGCCACGTACTGGCGGCAGCTGTTAGGGCTTGGTCACGGTGAACTGACTTTATCATTGCTCGCTTCCAACTCTCCAGAGCACCGCATGAGGCCACGTGGAACTGCCACCTCTGTGGGTCCAGAGGCTCAGGGATTGGGCCGTCACGTGGTTCAGCCCGGTGAAGAGCTAGGGCCAAACCCCGCCCCCGCTACAGCTACTGGCCAGGAGCAGCCCCCGGTTCCTGCCGGGGAGCGAGAGCCAGCCCACTGCGTCTCGTCTCACCACCACAGGCGTTCACCCCAGGGGCCCTGCACTGGTGTGTCTGGGACCATCCAGCAGAAAGGCGGCCGTCCTGACTGTCCGCGGCCCCCCGATCCCCGCCGTGCACACGCGGGTGGTACTCACGGCTCCAGAGCGAGTATGCAAGGCGGCAGTTCAGCCGGCGGTACAGCTGCTTGTTCACGGGCCAGAGGACTAGCGTGCAGAGCTGGATGGAGTTGATGATCAGCCCACTCACCACGAAGACGAAGCCGATGAGGAGGTGCACGACGAACTGGGTCTTCAGGAAGGCAAGCAGGCCCATGGCCACAGCTCAGTAGCGAGTGCAGGGCCCTTCACTGAGAACGGCCGTCCTGCAAAGACGGGGCCGGCGGTCAGGTGGGGCGCCAGGGACCCCAGGGGTGAGGGGCTGCGGGCGGAGGAGGGGTCCACAGTGCTCACGCCAGAGCCCAGATCTGCAGCTACCCCCCACGGGGTCCTCATGCCCTTCCCTCCCGAGAGCGACGTACGTACGGGGCGGATGAGGGAGCTGACACACCGTGCATGCAGGCATCACCCGCAACACACACACACATGCACACACACACACATTACATACACACCACACAACGTATACACACATGCATAAAAGAAAGGAAGAAAGAAAAGACTAGAAGAAATGCACACAAATATTAATAGTGAGTATCTCTAGGTAAAGGCATGATGGGTAATTTTTCTTTTCTTTTTTTAGCATCTTACTGAAAAGATCAAAACTGCACACTCAATCTCTATAAAAACATTTCAACTACTGTCTTTTAACTCCCAAACTGCTGTACCCTTTTTTAGCTGAAAGGCTTTTGTTTTGGTCTCTAACGCAGAAGCGGTGACCCCTCGGGACTCAGCCAGCTTCTCCCGCTTCCCTTCAACACTGGTTTCTTGGTTTCAAAGATGAAGCCAGAGGCTCGCATTTCATGGCTGTACTTGTTCCGCGAGCTGCCCTGGAATCTCGTGTGGACAGAAACAAGCAGACGGCTGTGACGGAGCCCTGGCACTTTCAGAGCCGGCCACGTCACAGCCTGGTGGCTGCTTGCCTCGACCGCGGCTGGGTCCTCCAGAGACGTGCCCCACGCTCTCTGGGATGCGGGTGGAGTGGGCTCCAGAGGCCTCCAGGGTGGCCACGCTGGGCACACCGGGGCACAAGGGCCTGGCTGCTGTGCCAGACATGAGGCCACGTGACTCCAGAGGATGCCCTCCGTCTGCCCTTGGCCCCCGAGTGGCTGCGTGAGGGGCGGGGGTGGCGGATAAGCCAGCAGCCACGTGGGGAGGATGCCCGGGAGGACAGGGAAGGATCCGAGGCCTGGCGCCAGGTGTGGGAGTCCCCAGGGGAGCCGGCCTCCCAGGCCCGGGCAGGCCTTCTGATGCCCACAGCCCCCGAGAGGCCCCAGACCCCGCCTTCGTGTCCAAAGCTCTGACCCCGAGAGGCCCCGAGAGGACGCACGTGCGGCGCTGCACACTCTTCCTGCCACCGCCTCCTAAACTCGCACGAACCCGGGGGACGCCATCACTGTCCCGGGGGACGCCGTCACTGCCCCGGGGGACGCCGTCACTGCCCCTATGTGACAGGCGAGCAAAGGAAGTGCAGAGGCTTTTTGACTTGTTCAGGGCCACGCGGCGCAAAGCAGGAGGGCCGGACTCCAATCCCAGCAGGGAGCCCCGCGTCTGTGCCCCCGTGGGCGGGGACCCCTCTGTAACGCACAGACTCACACATCAGCCAGGCCAGGCCTGGGGCCAGCTGCCTTCTGGGACCAGAGATAACGGCTCTGACCAGACCTGACACTGCCGCCCGGCATCTGGACCCGCACCTGCCACCCGGCAGGCTCCCTGCACCCCCGGCCCCAGGAGACCAGGCTGTTCCCCACCCCGCCATCCTGGGTCAGGCACAATAAACGTGTGGGCCACAATAACCAGGGTCCCCAAAAGCCAGCTCAAAGATCGGCCCATCAGCTGTGATGCTGTTAAAAGCAGGTTCCCCAGGTCCCTGCCAGACCTGCTGGAGAATCAGCTTCACAGAGGTATCACTCACACGTGCGCAGTGTGAGGGCACCTGTCAGACCGCTGCCCGATCAAGACAAAGCAGCTCCATCACCCCCCCGCCCCGTCCACGCCCCCCCAGTCCCTGGCAGCCCCTCTGCGCTTTCTGACACGGGATCAGTCTTCCTTTGCTAGAGGTTCACATAAAGAGGCCCGCATGGGATCTGCAGTCCAGCCTCAGATGGCAGGGCGGTCTCCAGTCTGTCCGCTCACCTGTTCACCTGCCGACGGCAGCAGGTGTGCAACCTCTGTGCGGACACAGGCCTTCCCTCGGGAATCTGTTTAACAAGCACCAGTCCCCGGTCCATCTCCTGAATCTCTGGTCGAGGAAGTCCGTCCCCAGAGGCCCCAGAGAGCCGCACCCCCATCTGGAACGGCCCCTCAGCCCTGCTTGGAGGTGAGCCTGGCCGGGGTTCCTGGCTGCAGTCGGCTGTCCTCCCTGGTTGTCAGTCTGTCCCCAATGCCCAGAGGTGGGTCTGGTGTCCTTGCTCCCTGTGGGCCGTCCTAAGGCACGTCAGCAGCTGCAGGCCAGGCCCCTCCCACCTGCCCCCGCCACGAGAGCACCCAGTGCCCACCATCTGCTTGGACATCGCTGCCTCTCGGCCTACCACCTCTGACCCAGCTGGGCCTGACAGTCTTGGTAACACGTCAGTCACACGTGCTAACTTGGAGGACCTTCAATGACGGTGGGGGAGGGCTGACCAGCCCCCCCCCCCCCCGCAGAACCCACCCTGCTCCCCAATCAGCCCACACCCTCCCCAGCTCTCCCCCAAGGCTTGCAGACTGGTAAGCAGGAAAGCATCAACTCAGCAGCCCCCAGGAGCACTGGCTCGTGTGCAGCCCCTGAAAACATTAAAAAAAATAATAATAAATATATATATATCATCAGACAATTCTAAGTTGATTCCTACATTTTGAAACCCAAGTTTAAATATGCAAGGGGCATAAATTCTGTCATACTGTGAACTTTTAAACATACAGATCTTCCTTAACTTACAGCGGGATTACATCCCAATAAACCCATCGTAAGTTGAAAATATCTTAAGTTGAAATATATTTAATACACCTAACTTCCCAAACATCAAAGCTGAGCCTCGCCCCCCTTAAACGTGCTCGGTGTAAACTCACATTATCCTACAGTTGGGCAAAATCACCTGACACAAAGCCTATTTTATAGTAAAGTGAGTGTCTCCTGTAACTCATGGAATACTGTAGTGAAAGCGAAAAACAGAGTAGCTCTCTGGGTCCAGCATGGTCGTCAGTGTACTGGTTGTTCACCCTCGTGATGGCGGGGCTGGCGGGGCTGCAGCCACCACTGCCCAGCATCAGAGGGAGCATCCGACCGCATGTTGCCAGCCTGGGAGAAGGTTAAAATTCACAATTTGAGGGCTTCCCTGGTGGCGCAGTGGTTGAGAGTCCGCCTGCCGATGCAGGGGACACGGGTTCGTGCCCTGGTCCGGGAAGATCCCACATGCCGCGGAGCGGCTGGGCCCGTGAGCCATGGCCGCTGAGCCTGCGCGTCCGGAGCCTGTGCTCCGCAACGGGAGAGGCCACAACAGTGAGAGGCCCGCGTACCGCAAAAAAAAAAAAAAAAAATTTGTCTTTCCATTGTACGTCCTCTACAGGATCTCACTGTAATACAATTTATTATGATTGAGTCTTTTACCAGTCATCTTAACCTAACATTATGTAACAAAAATATGTATGAATATTTAAATTTCATTTTGACATTTCTTGTGCATAGGCTAAATTTAAGTTTAAAAACTTCTCCTGGAATATTTGATGAAAATCCGCTCTTAAGCAGTTCAGCCTATGTCACCTTAGAATCTGGGCATTTGGTTGACCGTAACGCCATGATCACATCTGAGAAATTTAACACTGACGTGAGCATATCACCAAATATCCCATCTGTGTTCCCCAAAAGGGCCTGTGTCACTTCTTTTCATCCAGGCCCCGGTCGAGGGCCGGTGTGGCGTTTGATCGCACGCCCCTGTTCTCCTCTGACCTATACCACCCTCACGCTCCCACTCCCACTGGAAGAGCCCGGGACAGCTGTCCCGTAGATACCCCGCAGTCTGACTCTGCTTCCTTGAGACTAATTCACGCTCAGGATGACGCTGGAGGCTCCTGGCTGCACCCACCAGGGGCACTGCCCCTTGTCCCCTTCCTGCCACAGCTTGGGGAAGGCAGTGCCCCTAGGTGTCTGAAGGCAAAAGTTCAGCCTGCTGGGCTCACCCCCCAATCTGGTGGGAGACGTTTGAGTTGATATCCACCCCCAACCGCCTCCGACCCCAGTTTCCATCAAGGCCCCCTCCCGCCTAACTCTCACATCCTGAGCGCCAAGTGGGCAGAGCTTGTTCTGACCCATAACCACCGCCCTGTAATGGGTGCTGTAGGGACCCATTACCCCTGCCTGTGTGATGCACTTAACCTCGCGACACAAATGAGATGCCTCAAAACTGCAGCAACACGCAGCTCTTCCACTGACGTTGCTGTAAGCTTCTAGAAGACACGTGATACGTCCTAGAATAAAAGAACGCATCTAACGTAGAAATTATGAGGCATAATTGGTATCCATCCATCCCCCGACACCCCCAAGGTAACCGCCATTGTTCCATAAAGTTTTATTTTAAAGTAAAAGACATTGGCCCCTTTTCATTAATACTCAGATGCTGTTGCTGGCCAGGAAACCTGAGCCCAAGTCCCGTCCTCAGGTAAGAGTTTAGGTCGTTCCAGAAGCCTGGCACCTGCACAGCCCGGTCCTAAGGGTACTGTGGCCCCGTACAAGCTGCCGGGACCCCACCTTCTCGTGGCAGGGGACGAGGTGCACTCACCCTCCCCAAAGGGGAGACAGAGGGTGGCGCTGCCACTTGGGGACAAGGGGCACAGAACAGAGGCCGGCCGGGGGAGGGGGAGGGGCCGGGCACTCGGCAGAGCCGTGCTGCCCACAGTTCCAGGGCAGGTGAGTAAAGCTCCCAGAGCTGCAACACGACACGCGTCCTCTGAGAGACAGTGACCGGGGCCTCTCGGGAGCTGCCAGAGCTCCGGTGGGGCAGGAAGGGCCAGGAGCCAGACCAGACCCTCCTCCCAGCTCCAGCACTGCCCCCTCCCCCTGCCCCAGAAGCAGGACCCTCGTGGACCTGACACTGTCCCTCCAGGGCTTTTGCTGCTAGTTCTGAGCCAGTTCCCGTGGCCGCGTTGCTCGGGGCTCAGGGTGGTGAAGGGGAGACCTGGGAGCCAGGAGCGCCTGGACCACCTCCCCACTATCCCGCCAAGGGCCCGGCCCGCTGCTGGGCTCTGCCGCCGCCACTGCCAGCCCCGGCCTTGGCACCTCTTGTTATGAGTGAACTGTGTCCCCTCACAAGGGTATGTTGTGGCTGTGTTTGGAAATATGGTCTCAACAAAGGAAATCAAGTTAAACGGGGGCACTGGGTGCGCCCTAATCCAATTGGACCGGCAGCCTTATAAGAGATTAGGACACAGACGTGCACAGGGATGGCCGTGTGAGGACATGGGTGGAGGCGGTCTCTACACGCAGCTTGTTCCTTCACAGCCTCCGACACCCTGGCCTCAGCCTTCCAGCCTCCAGGACACGGAGAATCGATGTCTGTTGTTTAAGCCCGCAGCCTGCGGTGTGTGTCAGGGCCCCGGAGCAGAGGAACACAGCTCTTAGAAGTATGCAGGCCTTGTTCCCAGATCCCGTAATTCTGGGCATGCACAGGCCCCTTCCCACGTCCTGCTGCCCAGGAGGCCCGGGGTCTGCTGCAGACCCTGGCCCAGCCTCACCCTGCTCACGTCCCCTGCACCTGCCTCAGGGCCCGCCCCAGATGCCCACAGGGCCGGCACTGGTCCCTCTGTCCCTCTTCCTCAGGAATTAGCCCGGCAGATGGTGTGGTCTTCAGATCTCCTTACCAGGCAAACCCCCATCTTTGCCCAAACCCCCATCTTTCCAACAAAGCCTTTCCACAGAAACAGAAGTTGTAGTCGAGGGCCCATCAGAGTGCTTCCTTGCACTCCGGGAAGGTGAATGGCTCTCTCTGCACGTGGAAGACCGCTCTCCCATTTACACACAGGGCCCACGTCAGTCCCTCCAGCCTCTGCCAACGCGGGGTCTAATCTTACAGCTGGGGGAACAGCGCCTGATAGCCTGAAACTGCACCCCAGCCTGAAACATCCAGTGCTGTGGCTCTCCACTGGGCAGAAGCTGGCCAGCTCTGGGGGACGCCACTTCAGCTGACCTGCTGCCCTGCTCCTGAGATCCAGGGAGAAGGCATCACCACTGATAACCACTCTGGGCCAACTACCTCTCGGAGCTGAGGTCAGAGCCTGGGAGCCTCACCCTGCCCCATCCAGGCAGTCTCTCCAGAGCAGGTCTGACCTTGAGCACAGTGGCTGGTGAAGGGAGAAGACATTAAACCTACCAAAAGTGCCTCGTTTTTGATGTTCTAGATAGGAAGTCTGGATTATAGGATTAAAAGAACGGTTTAGTTATATGTGATCCAAATTCAAAGTCCATAATGAAGGAGAACCAAGGCTGTTACCTTCCCTTCTTCCTTCCTTTGTTCCATCCACCCATCCACCCATTCATCCACCCACCCACCTACCCATCCATCCACCCACCCACCCATCCATCCATCCAACCATCCACCTATCTATCCACCCACCCGTCCACCCATCCCATCCATCCGTCCACCCATCCATCCTTCCCCCCACCCACCCATCCATCCACCCATCTACCCATCCATCCACCCATCCATCCACCCATCTACCCACCCACCCACCCATCCATCCACCTATCCATCCATCCGCCCACCCATCCATCTGTCCCATATTTGAGTGCCTATGTGTGCAGTAAGCAGAGCAGACGTGGTCTGCTATGAGGCAGCAGAACAGAAAGGCCACGCTGGCTGGCTGCATGGGGGGCAAACTGGGGGCAAGCCCTAGGTTTTTGTTTTGCGTGTGAATAGTTCTGTTGTTTCCGAGTCAGGAAACACCAGAGAAAAAGTCTATGAACAAGACTGACTGTTGGAAACAAGGGACAGTAGAGAGAGAACATTATCTCTAATATTTTTAAAGTATCTTAAGGTAATTTAGGTGGCAACGTCTACTGTTCAGAACATAGCCAAGAATGGGAATAAACCCCCACCGCTTTCTGGGCAGCCAGTCTGGGTATCAGGGACGCAGACACGTCACCCACAGGGACTCCTTAGCTCCTAGATGGGCTCCTCCTCACTCTTGCTGTCAACACAGCTGGGACATGTGGGACTGGGTGGTCTCCTGGCCCACGGCCAAGCCGAAGTGCCAGATGAGAAAAGAGGGGGCGGCAGGCGCTGGAGGCAGGCATCCCGCTGACGGCAGCATGAGGGCAGAGGCAAGCCCGCGACTGGAGACAGCACCACCTGGAGGGCATCCGGGGCTGGGGCAGCTCGCAGGCCCAGCGGCCCCACGATGGCATCACGAATGAGAACATAATGCAGCAATTGTTGTCCACCCTGACCGCGCCCCCGCGCAAGGGGGGCTGCGCCACTCACCACAGTACTGATGGCGGCCGAGGGGCAGAGAAGGATTTTCATGAGTCTAACAAAAGTTTTAGATTAGACCAACACAATCCTGTTTTTGAGGTTTAAAGGGGTTGGTTTCAGTTCTTGGGTAAATTCACTTACAGGGACCACCTTGTCTTTCAATAAGGCTGAAAAATATGACATTTCTTGGCTAATAATCATGCGTTGCTGGTCCAACCTCATGAGCCTGAAGACTGAAAAGGAGGAGTAAAATCACCCCTGCTCGCAGCTGGTGGGTTCGTGCCGTGTAGACCCCAAAGAGCCCACCGCGACCGAAGTGCCCCTGCGAACAGTAAGGGCCGACAGTAACGTTGAAAGGGACGAAACGAATACAATGTCAGAAGTCAACATGTTCAACAACTAGTTCTACCTGAAGCAATCAGGAGGCACTAAGACAACAGGGAAGTTTATTTCTTTCTGACTTAACAGACCCAGGTCGCTGGCCCCAGATGGTTATTTGGGACAATGGAGCAACCTAGGAAGCCATGCACTGAAGAGGCAGCCTGGCAGCTCCGCCCACCGTGGTCATCTGGGGCCCAGGCTGCCAGGAGCCCTGCCATCTTCAATGCATGGCTTCCTGCGTTGCTCCATTGTTCCTCTCTAGCAGGTAGAAAGGGGTAAAATTGGAAGTCCAGGACTAGGGATTTCCTCTAAAGCAAGAGGGGTGCAAACTCACAATCCAAGCCCTTGGTGACCAGAACGATGAGGACACAGAGCCCTGCTGTATGTCCAGGCCACCAGAGAGTGTGGCCCAGTGGGCACACCTCCACGTGAACACACAAAAACAGAAGACACAGTGGAGAAGACCCTGTGTACATTTGCAATAAAAAAGACAAAATACCTAATCACGAACTTCAGAAGGAATAAACAGGTTTATATGGGTAAACCTTGGAATATCCAGAAAGAGACAAAAGCAGAACTAAACAAATTGGAAAACACTGTGCGGCAGGGGCGACACTGCCCCCTGCACTCACGCCCTGGTAAAGCAGCACTGTTCTCCCCATCGAGATGTGGGGTCGGCTTCCCAGCCCCGGAACGCAGGCTGGCCACAGGGCTCAGCCCTAAATAGACTGGGGCGGGCCTTGCATCACACGACTGACTCCCGAGCCTGGGCCTTCAGAGCCCTTGCAGCTTCCAGCGCACCCTCCAGGCGCCAGAGGAGGAAACTCGGGCCAGCCAGCTGGAAGGTGGGCCCACATGGAGCAGAAATGGACCCACGGCCCCAGGCAGGCTGCCGGCTGACCCGCAGCCTTGCAAATGACCCCAGGTGAGACGAGCAGAAAGCCACCCTGCTGAGCCCAGCCCAAAGTGCTGACCCACAGCTGTGAGCTAAGAAAACAGTGGTTGTTTTCAATCACAACCTTTTGAGGTAGTTTTTCAGATAGCAATACATAAATACTACACAAGCCATTCTTTCTAAGTTCATTTATAAATGTAATTGAACCCTAATTAAAATACCAACAGGTCCCCCATCCCTCAGCCCTGTAGCTAGAAATGCTGATTCTGCAGTCCACATGGAGAAACAAACAGGAAAGAAAACCAAGACAACCATGAAAAAGAACCAGGGAACAGCCTGCAAGATACAATCACATACAACGAAGCCTCTGCTATTAAGAGTGTGGACCTGGCCTCCTGGGGTCCCTGGGCACCTAGAGCGGTAAGCCTGCAGCCGCTGGTGGGAGACTTGGAAGCCGTGTGGCCTGAGCGTTGCTGCAGGCTGAGCAGACGGCACAGGACACGTCCCACATGCCTGGCTTTCCTTCGCACTTGCCTTTAGGCAGGCTTGTATTTCTACTGTATGCGCAATAAATAGGATACAGTTGGGACTTCCCTGGCAGTCCAGCGGTTAAGACTGCACCTTCCAACGCAGCGGGTGCGGGTTTGGTCGAGCTAAGATCCCACATGCCGCGTGGCCAAAAAAAAGCAAAACAAAACAAAACATAAAACAGAAGCAATATTGTAACAAATTCAATAAAGATGTTAAAAATGGTCCACATCAAAAAAAAAATCTTAAAAAAAAAATAGGATACAATTAACTTAAAACCATCACTGGGTTCATGAAACTCTTTTGGCATTCCGTATCTCTCAACCAAGGGGTAAGGAAGGTATCATGAAAGGATGTACCAAACGGCCCCTCCAGGCCTCCGTGACAACCGCCCCTCATGAGAGAGCTCGGCCATGGCAGCAGCGCTCATCCTTGGGCCCTGGGAGGGGACCCCCAGCCCCAGATCTAAGCCATAAAGGTAACCCTGTCCCCAGTTGGAGCGGCTGCCCCAGGGATGGCCCAGTTCCAGGCAGTGGGGCCTTCAGGGGCTCCCAGGAAGGCGTCTGCTTTCCTGGACCAGAGACAGGCCCCGCCCACCATGCTGCCCCTCTGCTCCTGGCCCTCCTTGAGTGAGTAAGGGGCATCCATGGTAGCCACGTCAGGAGCACGAAGGGACAAGCAAGGGGAGAAAGGACCCACGCTGTGGGCGGCGGCCTTGGCGAGCAGCCGGCAGCTGCCACAGCAAGAGGCAGAGGGGACACGAGTCTCGGGTATTTCAACCACCACTTCTGTTACCTGCGGCCCAGACCCCCGCCCGCGCACCCTCACCGTTGCTGGCACTGTCACGCACGCAGGTCTCGCACATAACACACGATGCTCCGGCAAAGCTGGCTAAAGGGATGCCGCGTGTTTACCGCGTTCACGTGCGACACCAGCAGTGTGACTCCTGAAGCTCTTGCCTTTCACGTGTCATTACGAGCTGCCTCAACGACAAGTTTCCTGAAAGACCAACGTTACAGGAGAGCCAATGTAGCATGTTACCTGACAGTCTCATCTAAGACTCTGAAAACCCTGTCAAACTCCGGACAGGCCAGTGCCGTTGGCTGCAGAGGGGCTGTGCAGGCTGGCGGGGGAGGGCTCCCGACTCAGGACAAAGGAAACCGCCCATATTTCCGGGTCCCATCGGAGACACCTGGGGCATTGCTGCAGCTAGCGAAGGCCGGACAGATAACTGGCTGCCCAGGCTGAAGGGCAGGGGCCACGCGCAGCCAGCACTGTCCTGACCGCGGGCAGCTGGAGGAGCCTGATGGATCAAAGGGTCCCCAGGCCCCCGGGCCCCCTCCAAAGGAGGCCGAAGCTCCCCGCCAGGCTAGGAGAAGGGCCTGGGAACTACAGACTGAGGACAAGGGTGGGGAAGTGCTGTCATGTCCCCAGGGGGCTTTCCACTGTGGAAACGGTGCCCCAGGCAAGAAGAGAGGGGCGGCTGGGTGAGGAGGGGGGCTGGGGCAGAAGCTCAGGGACAGACGGCCACGGGCCACGGTGAGGTGAGAAGGCATGAGGGGGACCTCCGGGCCCCACCTACCCCACCTACCAGAGCTCCAGAATCCTCCATCTTTCTGAGGTTGTTCTGATGGTTTTACTGGCCCGAGCAGTGGTGAGGTTTGCGGTGCAGGGTGGGAGGGACGTGAAGAGCTCCCAGGCCCGATGACTGCACGGTAGGCCTGTGACAAGCCTCTAGGCCTGAGGACACAGCGGGCACCCCTCACACCAAGGTGGCTGCCTGGCCTGTACGCACACGTGTGCACGTGCACACATAAAACAGGCACAGCTAACTTGCCTTGGATGTAACTTTGTGACAATGATCTGCCCTTTATAATAAAGACGTTTTACTCTTAGAGAAACAGATGGGAGTTTGCTTTATAATTATTCAGTAAATTGGTTGTTAATGCACTTTTCTACATGTACAATATATTTCACAATTTAAAAAGTTACATCGAGGGCTTCCCTGGTGGCGCAGTGGTTGAGAGTCCGTCTGCCGATGCAGGGGACATGGGTTCGTGCCCCGGTCCGGGAGGATCCCACATGCCGCGGAGTGGCTGGGCCCGTGAGCCATGGCCGCTGGGCCTGCGCGTCCGGAGCCTGTGCTCCGCAACGGGAGAGGCCACAGTGGTGAGAGGCCCGCGTACCGCAAAAAAAAAAAAAAAAAAAAAGTTACATCGAGTCCTGGTGTTCCCTTAGGAATGCAGAGGGCTTGTCACTCCCAGCCTGCAACAAGATAAAGCCAGACAAACTGCAAGTTCATGACTTTTCTTGACCCCATCAGAGATGTGAGGTCACAGGACAAGCAATTAACAAAAAATCTGGGGTGAGGTGGGCACCTGCAGGGGGCGGAAATGAGCCCCGGGGTTCCCGGGGACAGACCCAGGAGGAGCTGGTCACAGGAGGC
Organism: Monodon monoceros; assembly: GCF_005190385.1. Taxonomy (NCBI): domain Eukaryota; kingdom Metazoa; phylum Chordata; class Mammalia; order Artiodactyla; family Monodontidae; genus Monodon; species Monodon monoceros. The sequence goes on from NW_021703767.1 coordinate 2,114,566, forward strand.
CACGCAGCTGGGGAGGGCGTGAGGGGTCCCAGAGCTGCCAGTGCGGAGGGAGTCTCCCCCCCCCGCAGGCTTCTTCTCCATGACTCCCAACCAGCATGCCTGAGAGAGTCTGGGAGAAGCTTCTCCTACACAAACTCTAGAGTCTATAGGTAATTGACAGTGCTTTTTAAGTAAGCAGAACACAAATCTCAAAGGATGAACAAGGCCACTTACAAAGATAAAAAATGTTGTCACATTTGCCATTAAAGAGGCATCATGTTTCACACACTTAAAAAGATAAAGAGTTTTAGAAAGGTAGGATTGGGACATTGGGATTGACATATATACACTAATATGTATAAAATAGATAACTAATAAGAACCTGCTATATAAAAAATAAACAAAATAAAATTCAAAAAAAAAAAACAAAAAAAACGTAGGATTCAAAATGGAGTAAACACGACGGGTTTCAAATGTCCACCTCGGTCTCTGTCCAGAGGGGAGGAAGAGCCCGCTTCGCAGGTCCCAGAGCAGCCCCGACCCAGAGGCGTTCGGAAGAGGTCAGACTCACCCCAAGCCGGAGAACGAGGGTCTCCTGTCACTCAGCAGCCTGCCTCTCATTTGAGCTTCTGGCCGGAGCACAACCTCAGAGCACCTCAGACACGCGCGGTGTGAAGTAGAGGATGGTTTCCGAGAGCGTTAATCAGATATTAGGTAGAAAGTGAAACGAAGACTGTCACGAACGCCGCGCACCCACTTGCTGCACACGGCCTGACGCAGAGCAGAGGCGTCGCCCCGAGACCTGGGACCCTGGGAGACAAGCCCTGAGTTCCCCCTCCCTTTCCTACCAGTAGCCAGACTGGAAAGTGGAAAACCTCTGTGGTGGGGCTGGACAAGCAGCCTTCAAGGCCACAGGGCAGCAGCCCACTCCTGCCCCCAGAGCTGCTCCATCCCCACTTTGCCCCACCTGGACGCTCAGGTTACAAGTCCCAGGCGGGGCAGGGGGCGCTGGACGCTGGGGAGACCTCTCCTGTGCCCGGGGGGGCAGGTGCCAGGAACCGATGGCCGCCCCCTCCTTGCTGCATCCCCACAACGGAGCTTCTCACCCTGAAATCAGTTTTTCCAGTACAACTGGGAAACGCTAGTGGAGTCTGATGCGATTTTACGGGCAGTCCCACTGGCTCCCTCACACCCTTTTGTGAAGGTAAGAGGTGATCTATAAACAGACAGGTAAATCCTAAATTCTTCCTCACTTCATTTCCTTGAACATGAATTCATCCCTTTCTCAGGCTTTGTCTTTCTTCTGCTTTTCCCCCAATCCCCAAAAGTTTACACCAAAGCCCTTTGTTCTCAAGTTTACCCTAAGGATGCCTCTCCATAGCAGGCAAGACCGACAGCAGCATCTGAGGACGGCTGGGTCGCGGGCAACGTGGGCGCATCCGGGGGTGGGGTGGGGGAGGAGACCTGAGACCACTGGACGAGACCACTGGACGCGACGCAATCAGAGGCCTGCAGGGCACCCTAGAAAGAGCACGGCTGTATCTGAGGAACAGGCCTTGCTTTTTGCTCCTTTTGGGGGGGAACCAACCTCTTGCTGTGATCACTTTCAGATGACCCTGCTCGGGGAGGACAGGTCAGCAGCTGAGGGACGACGGCTGCCTCTAGGGCAGACCTAGTCCCACAGTGTCCTTCCCTAAAAGTCGGGGCAAACCTGCAGCAAGCAGGCTGGCTGCCGTTCCGCCCCGATCTCACCCAGCACCCAACACTCGATAGAAACAGCACGGGAATTGATGACGAATCCTGTAGGTGAACGTACCAGCCACACACCTCCCACTGATAGCCCCATTATGTAAGGTAACACATCTACTTCCAAAGACATGAGTTGTAACAAAATTTGTTAATATTTAAAAGGCACAATAGATAAAACATTTTCTGAGTTTAATGTTAATATGGCCATGGAAAGAGTTACCAGGGAATCTGGTGACCTTTACAGATGTGTCCAGCTGTGACAGAGAGTTAATACTGAAGCCTGAGCAGGAAGACAGGTGACGACCTGTCTAGCTCTTTCTAGCGCTGGGCTTTTCTCCTTCATCAGTAAATACTCACGAAGCACCTGCTGTGGGCAGTCATTGCTTCTGCATCCTGAGAGTGGTACAGACCACCACCTAAGTTCAGGATGCGATGCTCTACTTGACAGAAAGACCGAGTATCAAGATAGAATAATGCACTGAGCGGAAGAAAAGAAAACTAAATTCATGAAACGGCAAAGATTCACTAGGATGAATTTCATCTACTAAATGATACCCCGTTATGGTGGCAATGATTTTGCAACATTTAAAGTGTTAAATTGCTTGAGAAGTTTTTAATCCCTTCCAGTCAGCATAGAAACTCCAAGTCCTCTACATTTGGCGCTGCTGACGGAAGGTCCCAACACGGCTGGAGCGCGCCCCGCCCCGGCCCCTGCCCCTGCATGAACGGCCACGCGCTCTGTCCAGTTCCCTTTGGAAGAAGCACCGGGAACGATCGCCCTCTCTGAGAGGCTCTTTCTTCTCTCCTGCACAGCTCACTCACTCCCATTCTATGGATTTTTCTAAATTGTAACATACATAGCAGTGATGGGTCTATTGACTGAACCAGGAAATAATAATACATTCGTAGTACAAATGCTTTATTGTCATATTAAATGTATCGAAATGGTTATCTCACTACCAGCAGCGTCCGCTTCCTAAGTGCTTTCAGGTTGAAACCTTTATTTAGGTCAATAGCAGTGGAACACAGCAGGTTTTTCCTCGACGATTTGATGCGTGAACAATCCAAAATGTGGTCACTTTACAAATTTCACAGAATTTGGACCCTGGGACCAAGAACAGTAAAATTTAATTCCATGATTCTCCTCCTACTTTCCCCTGGACTCTCCTTCCCCACAAAAAGTGTGCTGAAATAAGTCACACTATCTACAAGAACGTGTTAACTCAAGTTCTTTTTTACCTTCTTCTTGCTTTCTTAATCTCTGCCTACACCTTTGTAAACAGCCCCTTTACTAAGCCTCCCTTCACACATTTGTTTTCTATCAGGACGCTGACCCACACAAAGAAGAAGACAAAAATTATGGTAACCTCAAGATAGGCGAGGTTTCAGAAAATTTAACTTCCACTCGTCCTTTGTGAAAAGATTATTTGAGGATGTAGCCCAGCAAAACAAGAAGGAATCTAATGAAGAGGAAGACGTGGAATTTAAGAAGAAGAAACAGGCAGTTCTGCAATGAAAAGAAATGCCAGGATAACAACTTTATAGATGGCCTGGAAAGAAACTGGCCCAAATTAAAACAGGAAATCTTTCAAGAAGAAAATAGAATTTGTTCAACAAAGAATATAACTAGGGAGCTGGAAGTTTTTGGTATTGAAGAAGGAATATGTTTCTTTTCTCAAAAATAAAAAAACATGGGCTTCCCTGGTGGCACAGTGGTTCAGAGTCCGCCTGCCGATGCAGGGGACACGGGTTCGTGCCCTGGTCTGGGAAGATACCACATGCCGCGGAGCGGCTGGGCCCGTGAGCCACGGCCGCTGAGCCTGTGCATCTGGAGCCTGTGCTCCGCAACGGGAGAGGCCACAACAGTGAGAGGCCCGCGTACCGCAAATAAATAAATAAATAATAATAATAAAAATAAAAAACAAACCAATTAAGATTTTTCAAGTAATAAAAATGCTATGCAAAGAAATTGTGACCCAAATGTAAATCAAATTAACAGGGGGGTTTAACGAAGTGCTTAAAACTTCCTCCTTCAAGCAGCAAAGACTTAAGCACTTAGATTTCTAGTTCTTCCTTTTTAGCGTCTGCAGCAACAAATTTTTAAGAATTTTATTGTGAATGTGCTGTTTCTGGACTTTTAATATCTACAATCAACCTACGAAAGAAGCATGGAGAATTTAATTATAATTACACAACAGAATATGAACATCATAAACCCCAATTATTTTACATAATGGGGGTCTAGAGATTGTTGTCTAAGTTGATCCAACAAAAAGTGGAAATTTGAGTACATTACAGTTTTAAGGGAACAGTAAAATAACTAAAAACAATAGTATAAGTAACAAAACTTAGTGGCAGCATTGGAGAGAAGGTGGGAGGCACGTAAGTTGACTAAGTCACTCAGCGTGAGGGGTGGACAGGTACCGCTGATGACGATGGGGAACGGTCCATCTTACACACTGATCACCAAAAATCTAGAACAGTGCCTGGGGCACGGTGGATACTCAGTAAAGATCTGTCGGGGAACTGGATAAAGCTTAAGTCAGGAGAGAGAGGCACATGCAAACTCTGTGGGACGAGCCAAGGACTCATTCTCAGTGGCGACTCTGAAGATGAACTCTGTCAACGTGTCAGCGTCCACCCTCAGTGCCCAGGGTCCCGCCCGCCCGCCACGGTTTTCTCCACCAAGAAGGAGGAGTGTGTTGACACTGGGGCTTAGGACTGCATTCTCGTCCTGTGCCCGTGGCCTCAGCAGGTGGCATGATCCTTTTGAATTTCTGTATCTGTTTGAAGATGGCGATGAGGCAGCCTTTACGCGCAGTGGCACAGGCTGGCTCTAAGGTTAAGAAGCCTCCCTCCCTCCTTTCTTCATAAACAGCTGAGGTCTGAAACAGCCTTTGTAAGCCAAGTTTTAAAGGGCATTCAAGTTCCCAGGTCAGCAAACAAAGGTGCTATTTTCCCTACAAATTATAGATATCTGAATCATTTTGAGCGTCTGTAAAACCGCATAATTCAGCTGCTAACCCCAAGAAACGGCTTGCACAAGAGGGTCTTGTTGCCACATTAGTTTGGGGAATCCTGGGTGCCCCACTCCATGCTGAAGATAACAGATACACACTCTGAGACGGTCGGCAGCGAAGAGATGGGCTGACCAGTTACTTCCCAAACTGTGAGCTCAGTGAAGCTCTTAGTGTCTCTTGTTCGCCAGTTTCACTAATTCAGACTCACTTTCCCTCCTCGCTCTACATTAATGAGGTTTTAATTATTCTCTACACATTTCATTTCGAAGGGCGTGGTTGAAATCTGATTATTGGACATGGTTATAAATAACTAACATGAAAAACAGCTACCATTATAATTTCAAACAAGGTTTTCAGCGCTAGGTTTTTTTTTTTCTCCCCCCCGCAAACACCCCAAAACCCCAGAGCGATAAACACACTTCAACAGGGAGGGAAACTTATCAAACTTAGCCAAGCTTCCTGAGAAAAGCAGGGCTCCATCCTGGCCCCGGAGCCCAGACGAGGCGACTCTCCCCCACCTCACTCCCCGGTCAGAGGGTCCGCGTGGCACCTTCTGTGACCCCGCAGGGCTGCCAGACCAGACTCCCCCACATAAAGCCTCAAAAGGGGCCCCCTTCATGGAGCAGGGCGACTTCTCCCCCAGACCATGCTGGCCGCGTCCAGCGCCCCTGTGAGTGACGGGTTCACACCCAGCAGCAGATGGAGCCCGCTCTGGCCAGAGTCCCTGCCCACGGAGAGAACCAGAGGAGGTGAGGCCTCTGTCCTGGGTGCTGGGACGTCCCGGGCAGCTGTGACTATAGCCACCCGGTGCCCGCCAGGGGAAGGCCCCTCCCGCTGGACTTCCCGTGCTGCTCCCAGTAGGGGGAGCCGAGATTTACATGATCTGCAGCACGGAGGCCGCCACCCTGTCCTTGAAGTGTGCGCACGTCCACAAAGGTGCGTCCACGAAGGTGCGCCGGCCTCTCGCGGAGCAGGACGCTCCTCCCCACACCCTCCGACCAGGAGATGGGCTGCATCTGTGCAGTGAGCTGCGAGCCCCTAGTCGCCCCTCTGCAGGAGGCCTTCCGCCAGCGCTGAGCCAGTGCCCGCCCGGAGCAGGGTGCGGGGTCACTGGGGACAATGGCCACGGAAAAGGCAGCGCTGGAGTCCAGCACTGGCTGGGGAGGACAGTTCTGTAGACCCAGAGAATGACAACCTTGACACCCCCTCTCAGTTCTCAGCCTCGGGGACCCGACAGGGGCTGCCAGACTCTCTGGTCGGATCATGGCTGCTTCAAGAATGTTCCTTGAACTGGGTCTCTACCCGTTTGTGGATCAAGCGACCACTGAGTGGCTGGGACGAGTGTCGGTGGAGGGAATGTGGGAGGACGGACCAGACTAGAAACCAGCCGCCCCTCCCCTGCCCCACGCCCAGCAGAAGTGCACAGACTGCCCCCTCCCTGCCTGGACTCACCATGACATGAAGACGGGGCAACAGACACACCCGCCACCCACCCCAGGGGCCCGGAGCCGGCCCCCCGCAGAGGCTACCTGTGGGCAGTGGTACTGCACACCTGTGCCGTGGTCCTTCACCCTCAGGAGTGTCTCAGAGTCTGTGGTAACGTTACTGGTCACTCCTCCTATGGGGGTCACCCCTCCTATGGGGGCCACTCCTGGCCAACAACGGCTGCTACTCACCCTCAAAAGAGGCCAGAAACCCATTTAACAAGGGACAGAAGTCTAATTAGGAATTAGGGCTAACTCCTCCCCACACTCATGTGTTTATCTTTTGGTTCTGTGTAATCCTCACTTGTAAATTGTATTAACGATGGGGGTGGTGCTGCAGAGCCTGGGGCCAAGGACAAGCCTGCCCTGGGGGCCCCCCCCCCACCCCCTGCCTACTAGCCTGGCCCCTCCTCGTCATCAGAAACAGAACCAGCATTAATCACATCTATGGGACAGAAAGCTTCCAGATCAGAGAACTGAATTCCCAATCAGCCAAGTACAAAAAGGGAGGAAACAAAAATAATCCCGGGACAGAACCTTCAAAAGAGCAGATGTCACCTCACAGGAAGCTACCCCGTTCTCCAGCTCTAGCAAATCAAGTCAGCCCCGGACCTGGGGTCTGGGTTTCCGCACGGCCGCCCTGCCAGCTGCCACTATCAGGTGGGCGCCGCCCTGCGTGGGTCGCTCCCTGAACTCCGTGGCATCACCATCAGCCCCCTGCTCGAGGTTGTCACCTGCAGAGACAGGACATCGGTGTCTCGCTCTCCAGATGGAAACTGGGGTCCTGGAGCTCACAGGCCCCGTTTACGATCCCAGCCTCGTGAGGGGCCAGGCTGGAAAGGGGCGTCGGGAGCCCAGGCGGGTGTGGTCTCCGACTCGCCACCTCCCTGCGTTCACGGCAAGAACTGGTGGGCACTCCCATCGCGACTGCGCACAGGGTCCGAGTGATTTGCCATAAGCCAGCTCGTCATTTACAGCTACAACGAGCGGTATCCCTTTAATGGAAACTACCCGTTTTCCACTTAATTTACAGACCACCATGTACATTAGCAGCCGCGGCAGCCTCGCCTCGCGGAGACGCAGCCGGCTCTGGTGACCTGCTTGCCTTGTTTGCTGCCAGGCCCCCACCGACGGAAGGGACTGTTTGTCAGTGTGGAGAGCAGAGGGGGCAGAGCCGCAGCAAAAGCAGAAGCATGTTCTCCCCTGCCCGCCCCCTGCCCCCGGGACAGCTCAGCCCGGGCGCCGGCCATGCTCACCAGTAGAAATAATAGGCCAGAGCCACGGCCAGCAGGGCGGTGCAGACCCCCCAGAACAGGCAGGCCGAGTAGCTGGCCAGCATCTTCGGATCCTTCTGAAAGTCGGTGAGAGGAGACTGGCAGCGGGGGCGGGTCAGCCTCCAGCCGAGGATGAGAAGTGGGGTTACGGCCAGGCCCACACTGCCTGGGCCTCAGCCACCCAGACCATCTGCCCCGCAAAGAGGGGACACCACTTCTGGGTCCCGCCTTCCCAGCAGCGGCCTGCGGGTCTCAGTGGCCAGCGCAGATGCAAACGGAACTCTGGAGCCACACAGAAAATGCGGGCCTCTCCTCGGCCACGGCGGGGTCTCTGCGGGCACACACTAATCCAGTAAGCGGCTTGCAGCCTGGAGCCGTCGTAAGCAGGTGGCGTCACGGGGTTCGGCCAGGAGACAGGTCAGCGGGGCCCCCCCAGCCCCCGACCTGACTGTGGATGGAGGGCACATGCGGGAACCCTGACAGCACGACGCCCCCAACCCCGCCCGGCCTGGGGCAGGTCACGTGGTGAGCTAGACGGGCGGGCCTGGCTCGGCCCCCGGGCTGGAAAGGTGACAGGCATAGGTCCTCTATGCGGGGCTGGGTCCAGGCTCACGGGCTCCCCAGCCCCCTACCCGGACGCCAGGCCACACGTGCCACCCAGTTCCAAGTCCGGGCGCTGGGTGCACAGCCGCTCCGGCACCGTCTCTGCAAAGAACCGTGGGGAGGAGTTGCCCCTCTTACTCTTGGGAAGGGTGTGGAATGAACTGGATGAGGGAACAAGCAAACTGGGGGCTGCTGTCCTCTGATGCCTCCCCAGCCTGCGATGTCTGAACCTGCAACGAGGGGCCGAGGTGACATGAGGTGACCCAGGGGCAGAGGTGTCCCCCGCGAAACCCGTTCTCAGGGCACAGATGCGCGAGGAGTGGCGAAAGGCTTTCTGAGGGCTCTTCACGCTGTACTGGGATGGAACGGCAGTCGTTATGCCGTCCACCTTTGTGGTACTCGGCACAAAACACCGTCTTCCAAACTGGCAGCTACCCCGCTGCTGCCTGCCTGGCCCCCTCGCAGCCCTGCGCCCTGCACGGTGGGGGCACCCACAGCTGGAGAAGCCTGCTCGGGCCCCGAGCTCCACAGTGAGTCTGCGGGGTGTGAACATCCCCGCGTGACCTGAGGCAGCTGACCTGGGGCCTCTGGACAGGCTCTGTAAGGCTCCTTCTAGACGCGTAGTCCTGCCATTCCAGCCTCTGGCTCCCGGCCTAAGAAGCTACCAGGGGAGGAGGCAGTCATCACTCGTCCACTGAGCCCACGGGCGGGGCTCCAAGCACTGCCCAGCACAGTCCCACTGGCTAAGGCTTTCCAGCCCTTAATCCCTACAGCAGTGGAGGAGCTGCTGAGCTGGGAGGCCAGCTCCTCGGAAGACGCGCGGAGTCCCAGGAGAGGACGCACCTCTGCCTTCCCAATGAGTCATGACACAGCCCTCCTCCCCCAGAGCTGCCCAGTGATCTACGTCCGCAGAACAAGCCCCCAAAGTTGGGCAGACGCAGCCTTGAGACCCTGGAGTCCTGGGTGCGTCTGCCTGTGGGACGGCAAGGATGCTGCCCGTGAGGTCGTGACCTGTCACTGAGCGGAGGGCTCTCCCGGGTCTCCAGGGAAGGCGGCAGGCACCCTTGACCTGATCCTTGACCGGCAGCACCTGGACTCAACCTTTCCCCTGAGGCCAGTTACCATCTGAAAAGCTATTTGGGGGGCTTCCCTGGTGGCGCAGTGGTTAAGAATCCGCCTGCCAATGCAGGGGTCACGGGTTCGAGCCCTGGTCTGGGAAGATCCCACATGTCCCGGAGCAACTAAGCCCATGCGCCACAACTACTGAGCCTGTGCTCTAGAGCCCGTGAGCCACAACTACTGAGCCTGTGTGCCACAACTACTGAGCCTGTGCTCTAGAGTCCATGAGCCACAACTACTGAGCCTGTACTCTAGAGCCCGCAAGCCACAACTACTGAGCCCGGGTGCCACAAATACTGAGCCTGTGCTCTAGAGCCCGCGAGCCACAACTACTGAGCCTGTGCGCCACAACTACTGAGGCTGTGCTCTGGGGCCTGCGAGCCACAACTACTGAAGCCTGGGCACCTATAGCCCGTGCTCTGCAACAAGAGAAGCCACCGCAGTGAGAGGCCCATGCACCGCAATGAAGAGTGGCCCCTGCTCACAGCAACTAGAGAACGCCCGTGCGCAGCAACGAAGACCCAACACAGCCAAAAATAAATAAATAAATTTTAAAAAAGAAAAGGCTATTTGTGAGGACTTCCTGGGCCCCACTTGGCTCTGCCCTGCTCCTGAAAGGCTCTCCAGGCCTTCTCCATGCGCAGCCAGAACTAACTGCTCGTCTGAAGCGAAATCAGGCCACGGCCCGCCCTGCTGCCACTGCCAGCATCCCAACGGTCACCTTCGATTCCAGGCCTTGGGGATGCTCCCAAGTCCTGTCCTGTCCCCAGCCTCCTGCTGCATTCTCAGGGCTGGAGCCAAGCTCGGGGGGCAGGCGGGTGGGTGACCGGTGTGGGGTGGGGTCCCTGCACACCCCACGCAGTCTCCTCTGAGCCTGTGTCCTCAGACCACATCCCCAGGGGCTCCTCCAGGGGCTGTGCCGTGTCTGCTTCTCCTCTGTTCTGCGCTGGACTCTGGACCCTGGGGAGCAGTGACGGGCCTGCCCTCGGCCCCGGGCCTTACATGGTCCCTTGGGCCCAGACTCCCAGCCACGTGCCAGGGACAGAACAGGACAGTCAGGCTGAGCCCACTGGTCCCATGCCTGCCAAGTCCCGGCTTGGGGAAGGCGGCTCACTGGCAGATGCGGCCCGGGCCCTTGCCCTCCTCTGGGCTACGGACCTTTGGGGTCTTCAGCGCATGCTAGAAAGAGCCCCCAGGGAGAGGTGCACAGCACACACGTGCTGTCAGTGGGCTCCAATCCCTGCACCCCGCCCCCGCTTCCCGGCTGAGCCTCAGTTTCCTCCACTGTAACGTGGGAGTGACCACTTTACTATGTCAAGGTCCCCACGGAGAAATTCCTGACGCGGCAAATGCCAAAGGCGGCTAGCTCTTATGATGACATCGTCATTGTGCCCAAATCGTTTCCTTTGGAGGAAACAGATCAGCAGAGATTAAAGAAATACCCGAGGTGTCTCTCCAGGCTAGAAGCAGGGGGGAAGCAAAACCTCAACCCTGGTTTTGGCTGCACTGACCACGTGGGACATGGGGACTGCAGCAGGTTTTTATGATGCCCTTTACGTGATTTGTGTAAAACACACCAAACCTAGAACGTTCAGTAACTTGGTTTTATTTATTTATTTATTTATTTATATCTATTATTTTTTTTTTTTGCGGTACGCGGGCCTCTCACTGTTGTGGCCTCTCCCGTTGCGGAGCACAGGCTCCGGACACGCAGGCTCAGCGGCCATGGCTCACGGGCCCAGCCGCTCTGGCATGTGGGATCTTCCCAGACCGGGGCACGAACCCGTGTCCCCTGCATCGGCAGGCGGACTCCCAACCACTGTGCCACCAGGGAAGCCCGGTTTTATTTATTTTGAATTAAAGGTTGGCATAGGAATTTTGCCAAAACCCTCCTCCTAGAAGCAGCGTTTCTGCTGAATGGAGACTCGCCGTGGGGGGCCCGTCTGCGCTTGCATGGCTGTGCGTGGCTGGGACCCATGGAGGGAAGCGTCCTCTCCGTCCTCTGCTGAGAGCGGCCCACAGGCCAGCGTCACTCGCTATAACTACTCAGGTTTGGTTCTCCACGTCTCTTCTTTAAAGTTAAGGAGAACAAATACTACACAAGAAAATGGCACAGAAATATAATGGCTCTATTTCCCTGGACCTGAAAATTATTGATTTATACAAAGTATTCAAAGACCAGGGAGAATGTTGCTAGAATTTCCTGGTGGTTTCTGTACGGCAGCAACATAAAAGGAATGCTTTAAAAACTTGGTGAAGGGCTTCCCTGGTGGCGCAGTGGTTGAGAGTCCGCCTGCCGATGTAGGGGACACGGGTTCGTGCCCCGGTCCGGGAAGATCCCACATGCCGCAGAGCAGCTGGGCCCGTGAGCCATGGCCGCTGAGCCTGTGCCTCCGGAGCCTGTGCTCCGCAACGGGAGAGGCCACAGCAGTGAGAGGCCCGCGTACCGCAAAAAAACAAGCTTGGTGAAACCTTTCTTCTGACTAGATGACTCTTCTCATGACACTTCCACGTCCCCTTTCTTACGCAGCTCAGCAGAACTCAAGGTGTAACTAACTATTCCTGCTTAACTATTAGTAATCATTATGCCCGTCACACACAGGCACACGTGAAGAATATGCAGTTATTATTGTGTAGCTTCAAACAGCCCTCTTTGTCATCCCCGCTGACACCCCTCATCCAGCAGGGTACCCCACACTGCCTGCCCACGGTGGCGGACACCAAGGACCACAGGCCAGCTGGCAGGGCCTGCAAGGCAGCAGGCGAGGTAGAGCCCTAACAAGAGGTAAACCCCTTCCCTGGTATCCGCAGGCCCACAAGCTCCTGACCCAGAAACAAGGAGCCAAGAGTTAAGTGGAAAGTAGACCATGCCGAGACATGTGGGTGGGAGGCCACGGGGACCACACCAAGGTCACGCTAACTGACGGGTACTGTACCAGGATTACTCACTGAACGATCACCGTACTGCTGCCCACTCCAAAGCATTCTGCCCAAGGTCACCAGGATTTGAAACCTGTTTGGTCAAGGTGGGCTCTGAGCACATTGCTGTCCCCTGCTGGCCGGTCCAACCCAAGACGCCCCAGGAACGAGCGAGCTGGGCTTATCCTGTCTCCTGCAGTCCCCAGGGGCTGGGATGTCCTGGAGTTGGTCCCCACGTCTCCACGCCTCAGACGCTTGTTAAATGGCAGTCAATCACCCTCTGGCCCAGTTTCCCCAAAGACACTGTGTCAATCCCGGCACCCTGGCTCAGGACGATGGGACTGACGCACACGCAGAAGGGCAGCGACGAGGCCCGGGTTTGGGGAGGAGAGGGCTCGGATTCTCCTCTGCTCTGTCCCAGGTGGCGGGCCTCTCGCTCCCGGAGTCTGCTGCCGAGATGCCGCCAGCCCGCTGCGAGGGCCGGCTCAGGGCTTGTTTATCCAGTTAGCTGGGCACCAGAGCTGGGGGAGACGCGTTGCCAAAAGCACTCACTCATGGCTTCCGGGCCCCTGAAGGCCTTGCTGGGCTCCCTCCCACCAAGGACACCCTCCCCCCTCCCCCCCCCCCGCACCTCGTTCCCGTGCCCAGGGCATCCCTCCCGCTGACGCTTGGACACTGAGCTTCTGGTGTCTGCAGGCAGCTAGAAACTGGAAAGGGCGTGAGTTTCTCGGTTTTTCTCCACTGGTCCCAGAGGAAGCAGGCAGCTGCGGCGTCTGCAACCCAAGCACTTCCCAGAGAAGATGCTCCGACCCACGCCCATCCACGCGTCCTGGAGGAGGGCCCGTCCACGCGTTCTGCTGGGAACTGGCCTGGGACACACACACACAGTGGCACCTGGGGGAGGCGACCTCCTGCCCTCTCACCTGGAGGTTTTATATTTCACTCAACCCGATCTGCCCTCCCACAGCTTTAAATACACGAATAAATACGTAAATAACAAAGATAAACCCCACGCGTGAAAAGCTCTGGCGTAAACAAGCCGGTGGTGGCAGAGGTCCCAGGAAGGAGGCCGCCGGGGCTCTCAGGGACCCACTGATACAACACTCTTCCAAACCAAACTGGGACCTTGGAGAACACAGGTTGCTATGCAAACCAAACACGGGTAAACAGCCTGAGGTGTGAGCCCAGGAAAGCCAGGCCAGGTCTCCAGTGCTGCGGAGCAGCTCAGAACTCCCCCAGCGCCGTCCGCGCAGCGGCAGTGACTCTGCAGCATCTGTGCGGGCCGGTCGGGTGAACTAGGGCAGAGGGGGCAACCACAGTAGGTGTCCTGGGAAAACTCTGCTCCGTGGGGAGTGGGGCTAGATGAGCAACTCCCTCTGAGTCAGGGGGTCCGCCTGCAAAGCCTTCTAAGGACCAGGCTCTCTGGCCCTCGGCCACCTCGGGCGTTCAGATAATGGGGACACACTTATTTTTGTTGGGACTGGTTGGTAGGCCTTCCAAAGGCACATACAGTTCAGTGGTAGGTGACGGTGAGGAAGACGTGCACAGAGCATGGACGCACCTGCAAGAACTACCTGGTGGCCCTTCAAGAAGCAAAATGACAGCACAGTAAGCAACAGAACTGGCGTGTGGACGATTTCAGTTCATTATGAGATAACACTGCACAGCCCAGCATTCTGCGTGGAGTTTACACACACGTGTACACCCTTCTTAGTGAATCTCACAGCTTCCAGGAACTAGTACCACCCGTTTGAAACTCATCCCAGAAAGAAAACTCCTACAGGGAAAGCAATTTTTAAACAAAATGTCCTTTCAGTCATGAAATCTCTTTGAACAATTATCGTGATTCTTGAAATTCATGAATCAGCTTGCTTTGTTCCTAACCATTTCAACTAAAAATCACTATTAAAATTTCTATCTAACCTGCAGCTAAGTGACCGGCATACGGACACCGCAGCCTGTGGGTCCCCGTCCCCAGGCAGGGGTGTACATAACCCTCACTCAGGTCTTCACAACCTCCTGGTGAAAGTTATCCCAGTGCAAGAAAACAAGCACGAGAAGCTGTAAATGTCATAATGCCCCAAGCATCAAGGCTCTTCTCGCAATGCTTACAGATGTCGGAGCACACAAACGAGCCAGGTGTCTACAACAAGGATGTGCCCAAGTGCCTTAATGCTTTGCATCCGTTCAAATGACGTGTAGACAGAAACCCTGAAGCAGCCTGGGAAGGGTTTATCCAACCCTGGATGTATTCAGTGAGAATAAGAGCGAGCACACGACAGCACCGCACACAGTGTACTGCTCTTAGTGGCAGAATGCCTGCCCTGGGTGGGGGCCTGGGCAGCCTCTCACAGGAAGAGGAGGAGGGAGCTGGGCTGGACCCCAACCTCCCACATCCCCAACAGTGGGGAGGAACTCCCCTCCCCTGTGCCCGTCCCCATCCCCGCATTGCTCCCAGAAATGGGACACACAGCCACCAACTTGCTCTGAGCTCCAGGAAGTGGCAAAGAGAAGGCCCTTCGAGGCTGCTGAGTTGAAAGGATGGAACCACGAAGCACCCCCTCACCTGCAGACAGGCTTCATTCCTCCCTCAGGGGCAGCTGCCCCCACTGGCTGGGTGGCTATCACGCAAGCCCGCTGCATCCACAGGTGGCTCAGCGGCCCGGCCAGTGGACGGCAGCTGGACGCACTGGCAGACCCGCCCGCCTCTGGCGCAAGCAGCAGGCCAGCGTGGGCCCCCCCCACCCTCCCAGCTCACTGGAGGGGGAACCTGAGTTGTAGAATTTCAGGCCACAGCCCTAACATCAGCTGGAGTTCATGGTCCTGCCTGGTGACCGTGACCACTGTCTGTAACTAGCGCCCTGCACGCAGGTCACTGTCCCTGGGCATCCTGGCGCCTCTGCAAGTCTGCTCCCTCACTCTTCACAGCTCTCTCGGGACGCGGGCACTCCTAGGAGCTTCATTTACAGATGAGGGAACTGAGGTTCAGAGAGGTTAGGCAACTTGCCCAGAGTCACACAGCGAACATGCAGCAGAGTCAGGAGTCGGAGCCAGGCCAGCTAACTGCAAAGCCAGAAGTAGGAATCGCGTCTTAAACAGCAAGGAGCAAAAACCAACCAAAACGTTCGGGAAATGCCTATTTTTCCCACATCCACTGAAAGGCAGATTTCCCCTGGATCTGAGAACATTTGAGCCTCACAGCTGCAAAGAAACCTGCTAGTCTCTGCGGGGAGCAGAGAAGATGGTGGAGTAGAAGAGTAGAGAAGTAGCTTTGTTTCACTGACTCCTAAAACCAGGCCTGAGGGGCGGGGGAACTCCTTGGACCCTCTACTCAGCAGGACACGCAAGGCTGCACCTCTCAGCCTGGGGGAGAACTGCCCGCCCAGTTCTCCAGCTTCAGCAAAATGTTTCCAGTAGACAACACCCCAACTTCTGAACTCTGTTTTTTAAAAGATTTTGCAAATTAACAAGATTCTGTAAATGAGTAGGGAGTAATAAATTTTTGGCTGTAAAAATGTGAAACCATGCAGAAGTGCACAGTAAGAAGGCAAGTGTCTGCCACGGCCCCATCCCACCCCCAGGCCGATGGCTGTGGAGTCTGGTGTCTCTTCTTCTGACGCTTGTAGTTTTCAAATGTGGTGATTTCAAACAATCACACTTTGTGATACTGTGGACTCTATAACTTGTCTTTCTCCCTCCATGCTCTGTGCTATGGACTGAATGGTTTCATCTCCCCCCAGATTCATCGTTGAAATCCCAGTCATTTCCAGTGGGGTGGCATTTGAGGTGGGGTCTTTGGGAGGTGATTAGGTCATGAGGGTGGAGCCCCTTATAAAAGTGACCCCAGAGAGCTCCCTGCCCCTTCTACCATGTGAGGACCCAGTGCCAAGATGGCCGGCTGTGAACTAGGAAGTGGGTTCTCACCAGACACCGAATCTGCCAGCACCTTGATCTTTCTATTTTTTTAAATTATGTCTTTATATTTATTTATTTATTTAAATTTTTGTTTATTTATTTATGGCTGCATTGGGTCTTCGTTGCTGCGCGCGGGCTTTCTCTAGTTGCGGCGAGCGGAGGCTACTTTTCGTTGCGGTGCGCGGGCTTCTCATTGCGGTGGTTTCTCTTGTTGCGAAGCACGGGCTGTAGGCACGCGGGCTTCAGTAGTTGTGGCTTGTGAGCTCAGTAGTTGTGGCTCGCGGGCTCTAGAGCGCAGGCTCAGTAGCTGTGGCATGTGGGATCTTCCCGGACCAGGGATCGAACCCGTGTCCCCCTGCATTAGCAGGCGGATTCTGAACCACTGCGCCGCCAGGGAAGTCCCAGTACCTCGATCTTGAACTTCCAGCCTCTAGAACTGTGAGAATAAAGGTCTGCTCTCGTCAGCCCCCAGGCTATGGGAGTCTGTCATAGCAGCCTGAATGGACTAAGCGCTACAGCAGGAGAGCTTTCGGGTCAGTACAAACCTCTCCTCTTCTGCAAAGGTACTGGAGACCACAGAGAGCACTACCTGGGTTCGAACCCCGGCCTCGCCACCAACGAGTTGTGCGACCCTGAGAAAGTTGTGCACCTCTCTGAGCCTCCATTTCCTCATCTGTACAGTGGGGAAGACAAGATGAAATGAGCGAATTGTGCAAAGTACTTGGATGAGGGACAGGCCCAGGGCCCAGCAGTCTTAGCATAAGCATCACCGATTTCATTCCTGTAAAATCAGCTGCGGAGTATCTCATCGTAGGGATGCGTTCATGGCCGGAGAAACGGCCATTCAGCCGGCGGAAGCAGGAGTGACAGCCGATCGGCCCCCCTTCCCTCTCAGCCGACTGAGTCCGGCGCAGGCAAAGCGGGCTGGCCCAGGGAGACACCGTGAGCCCCACGTGTAATTTATATGTTCTACTTCCACGTTTAAAAAGTGAAAGGTGAAATTCACTTTAATGATGTATTTTATTTAACCCAGTATAGCCAAGATACCATCGTTTTAGCATGCAGTCAACATTAAAAAGGCAATAATGAGATGCTGTATATCACCCCTTTGTCTGGGTCTCTGAAGTCCGCGTATGTTTTTAATTCTCGCGGCCCCTCGGCTCTCAATGGGCCGCGGGATGCCACGTTGGACCGTCGGGCTCTGCCGTTCCTGTCACTCACATGACACTTGTGGCAGAAGAAAGCTCTCGACCACCCTGACCAGGGAGGCACTACAGACCCAGAAATTAATCTGCTGTGACAGCCTGACGGATTCCAGCATCGAGTGTGAGGCACTGCAGTCGCGCACAGGACGTATCAAAACAAGAACTCTAATGTCCCTGGTCCTTGCCCGTCTCCTGAAGCTCAGGCTTAGGACAGACAAACTGCGGGACCTTCCATATGTTAAAAAGGAGGAAATTTTCAAAATTCGAGGCCAGCCAAGGTGGGGAGGGGTCCCTGGATAAACAACTAACCCCACCTCACTCTTCTGCAGCCGGAGCCTAGGAAGAGGGGAGCCCACAGAGGGTGCAGACTTGGAGACCGTGGGCCTGAGATGCGCGGCCCTGAACTCCCATCCTCTCTCCCCACAAGCAGGAAGGAGGAAGGCTCTGCTGGGGAGCGGCCCACCAGACCCGCCCTCACCTGTGGGCTCTGGGGGGCCGGCCTGCAGGACCCTGCCTCGGGAGCAGGGTATGCACCAGAGTCCCAGGAGGTGGCTTTTCTCCTGCCCTCAGCCCCGCCCAGTTGGCCAGGAAGGAGCTGCAAGGAGGCCGGGAGGGAGGATCCTGCTTCCTGCCTGGGTCCAGGGAGGGGCGCTTTTCACCAGTGACCCAAACTCTGTGCCCTACGAGCCAGGAAAGCAGGAGCAGCCAGGAGCGCGGCCTGGGGCAGCCGCTGCAGGGCCCAGGGCAGAGGGAGCTGCTGCCCACGGCCGCTGGACCCGCCCCCGAGGAGGCAGGGGGCCATCCGGGAAGAGACCGTGGCTGGCGTCTCCTCCTTCTTCCTTTTGGAGACTGAAAGCTGGGGCCTGACCAGCCCCCCACACTGAAAGAAGAAGTACAGGTCAGCAGTGTAGAGCCGCCAAGGCATGGAGAGCAGTGAGGAGGAGGGACAAAGAAACGGGGAAAGGCCACCCGCTTTCCACCTAATTCAGCCCAAAGGTCAAGGGTACGCGCAGCTCCTGGAAAATGGCTACCCTGCGAAGTGGCGGAAGACACTGGACAGACGTCCTGCCAGGCGGGCCCAGCGTGGAGCACCGGCAGAAGCAGCGTCTCCCGGCGGCACGTGGCTCCATACCAGCGTGGCCACGCCGCACGGTGGGGGGGGGGGGCGACACTCCACACACCTGCCCCCCGCCCCGCCCTCGGCCAAGGTGCCCCTCCCGCCCACGCGTGCACCACGCACGCACCCCACCCCGCAAGCCGGGCTGCTCTTTGCCCCTCTCCCGACCTTCACGCGCGCCCCCCCGCCGTCTGCAGCGAGCCGGGGGCCCCCGCTGTTCGGTGAGACCATGAGGGTGCCGGGCCTCTGCCGGGGGCCCCACTGAACCGAGAGCAACCCCCCGGCCTGGCTGCTGGGCCCGCTGTCCGTACTCCCCTGCCCCCCCACCAGCTATGCTGTGTCCGTCCTGCCGTCCCTCAGCCCGTCTGTCCCCGCTCCAGCGCGCTCCTGCTAGGGCCCTTTACCTCCTGCCCCCACCCCCGGGAGGGGCTGTCTGTTCCCCCACAGCATCCACCCCACCGTCACTCTGCCACACCCCCAGCTAGGCTCCTTGCAGCACCTGTCACCCGGCATTTTGGTGTCTGTCTGTCTGCACCGTCACGTCAGCGCCACCGCCCAGTGGAACGTCGCCCTGGGAACCGAGAAGGGCCCTACAAATCGACAAGGAACAGATGGCCTGAAGGTGGGGCTTCGCGCGCATCTCACGTCGATCCGTGCTGCCTCCCCGGGGCCCGTGGCCTCCACAAGCAGCGAGGCCTGCAGGCGTTCGCCCACCCCGACCCCAAGCGGCACGTGGCATGTGGCCTCCACTACAGTTAGCGATTGCTGGACGCGATCTGTGATGGACACGCCGCAGGCTTGGCGCTGCGCCTCCCTCCCCCACCTGGGCACCTGACCTCCTGCAGGGGCGGCCCGCCTAGGGGCCTGGGCAGGTGCACGGTCATGGTGACCGGGTCCTCTCCTCACTGACAAACCACAGTTGACACCAAGGCTCCAAACCCAAAGAGCAACAGACCCTCCCAGCAGCCCCGGAAACCCCAGATCAGAGTCTGTCTTTACTGCAAAGCATTAAACCGCAGGTCCTTTATGAGCAACACGGCTTCTAAGAAAGACAACACGTGTTGCTTGCTGGTTGAGGTATTTTTCTAGCACGTCCAACACGAGGTACCTAGAGCAGAGAAAAAACACCCAAATGGATGTCCCATGTCCCCCACGTCCTGCCGGCACCAGCCACCAGAACTCCCTCCTTCCTCAAGTTTTCGCTCCCCACACCCAGATCCCGGGTGTGAGGATTTTCTTTTACTAAAGGGGAAATCGTTTTCACTAGACAGCATTTACCCCAAATAAAGAAGCCTGCATCCTCACAACAATCTATGAATTGTTTGTTAAACCTTCACAAAAACAGCATCAAGATACAGAGAAATCATAAAGGACTCTCCTGACATTTGCACCTACCGCTGGTCTCCCGCGACGTCCCCCTGCGCTCCTGGAATGCTCTCCACCACACCCGTCCTGCGGAGTGGCTGTGGACACGCCTACCTCCCCAGACACCCACCGGCCCATCCCCAGACTCCAGAGGTCAGGGGTCACAAGCATGACCCCTGGAGACTCTCCTCAGAGAACCAACAGCCGGGGGCTGGTTACTGATTAACAGAAGAACAACCGTCAACTGAAAACAAGCTGCGGGGCTGGCGGCCAAACAGAGCTGCTCCGAGGTCCGTGATAAAGCCCTGATAAAGCCAAGTTCCTGGCATCACAGAGCCAGGATGGGACGGGCAGCCCTGAGCCCCACCCTCCCACAGGGGGACACACACACGCCCACAGAAGAATGAGCCGGTGGGGGAAGCTGCCCTGGGAAGGGTCCCCAGGCTCGGGGGTGCGGGCGAGGGTGAATGTGGTGGTCACGGTTGGTCGTGGACGTCAGCACCCGCTGGGCTGCTGCAATAAGAACTGTGTGGGCATGTGGGATAGAGAACGAACAGGATAAAAAGGCAGGCCCGGGGCTTCCCTGGTGGCGCAGTGGTTGAGAGTCCGCCTGCCGATGCAGGGGACGCGGGTTCGTGCCCCGGTCCGGGAAGATCCCACATGCCGCGGAGCGGCTGGGCCCGTGAGCCATGGCGGCTGAGCCTGCACGTCCGGAGCCTGTGCTCCGCAACGGGAGAGGCCACAACAGTGAGAGGCCCGCATACTGCAAAAAAAAAAAAAAAAAAAAGGCAGGTCGAGCATCTGGGGAGGGCAAGGGTGGAAAGGAGAAGTGGGCAGGGAGTGACACAGTCGGGGCCCATGTGTCCTGCCGTCTGCTCCAGCATCACTTCCCCGAGCTCCCGGTCCCTCGGTCCCTCGTCTGCAGACGACGCCCAGAGCCTGTCTGGCCACGGAAGGGACTCTGAGAGAGCAGAGGTGCAAACGCCCGGCACGGTGCTGTACGTGCCCAGAAATGAGGCTGTGAAAACATCGTGAGCCCAAATCCTGGTTCTCAGGTCTTCACGCTATTTGGGAAGAAAGTAGAGACACGGATGCCCTTTATCTCGGTCTCCAGGCATCCTAGTGTCAGAAGGGTACCACTCCACGGAGAGGAACAGATGAACAGATTTAACAGGCTAAATTCAAGAACAGGCAGGAAAGCAAAGAAAAAGGATGGTGAATAATGATGACGTGATGACAGTGACGTAGAAAGCCCTTCATTACCAGTGATGAACAAGTATATCACTCGATCACAACACGTACAGAGAGCAGTCTGAAACTCCAGCTGTCTGCTAGACTTACAGGAGACACACAAAGCTAAGACGCGGTGTCACAGAAAGACAGAAACCGAAGGCAAAGGAAAGACGTGCAAACACCCACGGAAAGAACGCTGGTGTGGCACAGCAAGAGGGAGAAGCAGACTCGAAGCGGAGAGGCCCTAAGCCACGAAGGGGGCTGGCACATGGGGACAAGCGGTTCTAAACCGGTGCCCACCACGCGGCTGGAGGACACACCCTGGCCACCAGAAGGAGCTCTGGCGTGTTCCAGGGGAGAGAGAAGACCAGGTGGAGACGGCGGACCCGACAGGACGGAAACCAAGCAGGGCAGGCGGGGGAGGGAGGGGGGCGGGCAGAAGCAGGTACACCGACAGGGAGCCCGCGTGCAGGGGCATCGGGAGCAGGTGCCAGGCAGGGGAACGCCGCAGGGAGGGGAGGTGTCAGGGCATCTTACTGTCACTCCTAGTAGAGAAACAACAGACATTATCCAGAAGGAGGGGACCCAGGATCTGACATAAAGCTCCTCGTAGTAGGTGGCCACTAAGGCCAAACATACTATCCCCTCTGTCGGGTCGGTACTGCCAAACACAAAACAAAACACCAGAAAGGCTGAGAACAGACGCCACATACAGAACCAGTGAGTGTGTTTATGTACGGGCACCGTTCTACCTGTATTTACCCTTGAAATACACAAAATAGGGACAGCGCTGATCCAAACACATGGATCATATCAGTCAATACAAATGCGCTAAGTTCAGCTACCAAAAGGGAACTATTTTCAAACTGGCTTGTGACAAACAATTCAGCTCTGCTAGGTGTAGCAGAGTACCTCAACCAAAACAGTTCATCAGGGTCGAAGAGAATGAATAAATACATACTGGGAAATGCCCAAAAAACAGGGTTCAAGATCTTGATATCAGAGAATAAAGTATCAGGCACGGGAAATTAATGAGACAAAGCAGGACTACTGATCATTCTAGAAACTAAAATTCTCAAGGAAGATATAAGTTTAATATCTATGTACCAAATAATGCAGCTTTAATTTTCATAAAGCAGAAATTACAGGGATGCCATAGAAACAAATCAAAGCATGCTAATAATAGGTGTTAGCACATCTCTTTTAATCCAAGAAAGAACAGTGGTCAGGAGCTAAGAGAGACCACAGACGATGTAGCAGCAAGACATATGAAGTGGATCTTCAGGACAGGTAGCCAATCCTGCACTTGATAAGGGAAGACACACTTTCTCTCAATTGCTCATAGAAACATTCACGAACAGTGCCCATAAATTAAGCAACGAAGAAATTTTCAACAAATCCCAAACAGTAATTAAAACACAGACATTGTATATATGTGCCACATCTTCTTTATCCATTCATCCGATGATGGGCACTTAGGTTGTTTCCATCTCCGGGCTATAATAGAGCTGCAATGAACATTTTGGTGCATGACTCTTTTTGAATTATGGTTTTCTCAGGGTATATGCCCAGGAGTGGGATTGCTGGGTCATATGGTAATTCTATTTGTAGTTTTTTAAGGAACCTCCATACTGTTCTCCATAGTGGCTGTAGCAATTCACATTCCCACCAGCAGTGCAAGAGTGTTCCCTTTTCTCCACACCCTCTCCAACATTTATTGTTTCTAGATTTTTTGATGATGGCCATTCTGACTGGTGTGAGATGATATCTCATTGTAGTTTTGATTTGCATTTCTCTAATGATTAATGATGCTATTTGTAATGAGGTGGATAGACCTAGAGTCTGTCATACAGAGTGAAGTAAGTCAGAAAGAAAAAGACAAATACCGTATGCTGACACATATATATGGAATTTAAGGAAAAAAAATGTCATGAAGAACCTAGGGGTAAGACAGGAATGAAGACGCAGACCTACTGGAGAACGGACTTGAGGTTATGGGGAGGGGGAAGGGTGAGCTGTGACAGGGCGAGAGAGAGTCATGGACATATACACACTAACAAACGTAGTAAGGTAGATAGCTAGTGGGAAGCAGCCGCATAGCACAGGGAGATCAGCTCGGTGCTTTGTGACAGCCTGGAGGGGTGGGATAGGGAGGGTGGGAGGGAGGGAGACGCAAGAGGGAAGACATATGGGAACATATATATATGTATAACTGATTCACTTTGTTATAAAGCAGAAACTAACACACCATTGTAAAGCAATTATACCCCAATAAAGATGTTAAAAAAAAAAACACACACAGACAATATTGCTTAGAAATCAGGAGACAGAAAAGGCCTTTCCCACCCCACCGTCCGCCCCAAACATGAATATTTTCCTCTTAGACGCTCCTCTCCAGGGGAAGTAGAAACCCAAACTGCAGAATTTCTAGAAAACATAACGGAAACTAAAGCAGTGCTTGGAGGAAAATTTATCACATTAAATACTTTAAATATTTAGAAGTGAGAGCATGAAAATAAGAGAGTTAAGCCTCCAACTGAGAAAGTTAGAATAACAAAAGTAACTGAAAGAATTAATAAGGTAAAAACAAAAAATGCGTTAGAAAAAAAAGCATATAATAGTTAAATCGTTAAAAACTCGTTTTCAAAAAAATTAATAAAACATACACCCCCAGGGCAATAAAAATACATAAAATAAGAAAAGAGAAAAACCATCGAAAAGTAAAGTTTTTAAAAAATCACGGAAATAACTGTACATCTCTATGCAAATAAAGCTGAAAACTTGGATGACGTGGATAATTTTCTAAGAGAAAAAAATTTAGAGAAGCAGTGACCACAGAAAAGATAGAAAGTCTAAACAGACCTAGTTTTATAGAATTAAAAGAGTCGTCTGTCAGAGTTACCTCTAAGAAAAGATACCAAACCCAGATGACTCAGAGGAGAAATCTACCAGTCCTGTAAGAACAGATTATCTTGACACAACTTAACGTTCTCCAGAACACAGAGAAGGAAGGAAATTTCCAAACGCCTTTTTATGAAGGAAGCGTGATGCTGAATCCACAATGTGAGAGTGAAAGCAGAAAGAGGGGACTTGTCTAAATCAACAGTTCTCAAGTGTGATATGAGGACCCTGGGGTGGGGTGGGGGGAGTCTGAGAGTCATCTGTTTTCCAAGCACATACTTGGTGCAGCAGAGTTTTCATCGCATTGCTCCACCAAACAACACAGTAAAACAGGCTGAGTGCAGAAGCAGGTATTTCAGGGGTCTCCTATTAGGTCAGATGCCTGAGAGATTAATTACACTGTAGAAATATAAAATAATGGCCCTCTCCTCATTACATTTTTTTTCAGTTTTGGAAAATATAGTTCTTCTCCATTAAAAATGCTATTTATGTTAACATGTAATGGGTTTATTGCTGCTCTTTTTTTTTTTTTTTTTTTGTGGTACACGGGCCTCTCACTGCTGTGGCCTCTCCCGTTGCGGAGCACAGGCTCCGGACGCGCAGGCTCAGCGGCCATGGTTCACGGGCCCAGCCGCTCCGCGGCACGTGGGATCTTCCCAGACCGGGGCACGAACCCCCGCATCGGCAGGCGGACTCCCAACCACTGCACCACCAGGGAAGCCCTATTGCTGCTCTTTTAAATGAATTATTAAATAAAAATTTTTAGTGCTCTGTGTTGATTTCTAAACGATTACCTATCAAGAGCAGGGTTTCTCAGCTGAGGCACTATTGACATTTGGGACCAGATACTCTTCTGTCAGGGGACTGTCCTGTGCATTGTAGGATATTCGGCAGCATCCCTAACTTCTACCCACTGGATGCCAGTAGAGACACCCCAGCACACCAGCTGTGTCAACCAAAAGCATCTCCTGGTGTTGCCAAATGTCCCCTTGGGTGGGGGAAGGATCACCCCAGCTGAGAACCACAGCAGATGTAACTCACAAAAACAAAAGCTTCTTAGGGTCCTCAATAATTTTTTAAGAGTGTACAGAGACCAAAATTTTCAGACCCACTGCTCTACTGATGGATATAAATACAAAAATTCCTTTAAAATTAGCAAACAGAATCTAACAGCACATTAAAAAGGTAATGCATCATGGCCAAGTGGGGTCTGCTCCACGAATGCAAGGATGGTTTGACAGTAGGAAATCTATTAATAAAATCCATTATATTTCTTTAAAAAGAATTCTGGGCAGGGAAGTTAACAAAATCTAACCCCACTCCCTGATGAGAGCACTCAATAAAGTAGGAGCAATTTAAAATTATTACATACACGCATTATATGCTTCCCCTAAGATGACACGCTCACCATATACTTCTCCGCGAGGTGGTAACATCTAAGACTCCAAATCAGCATCTGCTTAATGGAGAAACACGAGAGGCGTCCAGCAAACATCAGGAAAAAGACAAGACGCCTGTTACTTAACAGGCCAATCAGATGCGTGAACACAGACCGGACATTCTCAATAAATATACCTTAGCAAACCGATTCCGGTCACATAGTTAAAAACAAAACATCATGACCAAATCTGGTTTATGCCAGGACGCAGGAATGGTCTACCATAGGAAATCAATTAGTCTAGTGATTGTCAACAGAGACAAAAGAAGAAAAACAACACGATTATTTCATGAGATTCAGGAAAAGCAGCTGAAGTTGCTCAGCACCTCCCACAACTGTTTAAGGACGTCCTGCCTCAAGGCCCCTACTCCCCAGAAAGCTCACTGCAGCCACGGTGATAAGACAAGGAAAGAAATAAGAGAGGGCCTCCCTGGTGGCGCAGTGGTTGAGAGTCCAGCTGCCGATGCAGGGTACTCGGGTTTATGCCCCGGTCCGGGAAGATCCCACATGCCACGGAGCGGCTGGGCCCGTGAGCCATGACCGCTGAGCCTGAGCGTCCAGAGCCTGTGCCCCGCAGCGGGAGAGGCCGCAACAGTGAGAGGCTCGCGTACCGCAAAAAAAAAAAAAAAGAAAAGAAAGAAGAGAAATCAGGGTTAAAACGAAGGAAACCAGCTTTCGTCACTTGTAGGTGATATGACTGTCTACACAGAAAATCCAGGAAGTTCTTGAGGCAGGTTATTGGTGATAGCAAGGGGGCAGCGAGGGTTCCGGCAGGTGGGCAGCTGGGCAGCTGGGCAGGGCCTCCCTCCTCCCGGGTCTGCTCCCAGCCAGCAGCTCCCCTGAGAGAAGCTCACGTCGCTGGGGGAACCAGGAAGACAGCACAGCAGCCCTAGACCCGAGAAGGGGCCACACGTGCGCGACCCGACAGGCGCTCCTGGGCCAGCCCTCTCTCCAGCCTCTGCGCTGGGCTGTGCAAGCTGGACTGTCCCTCGCCTGCCTCGGTCCTGGGGTTTCCATGTTTCCATGGACATGCTTCCTAAATTCAATTCACACACAAGCCAGTGTGAAACAACCTCAGGCAAGGCCAGAGCCAAGTGCGCAAGCCGGCAGCAGGAACTCGCGGTTCCAGAAGGTGCTTCCCCGGACGCCCATCCCCGCTCATCTTGCTCCGGCCCCGTGGAGCAGAGCTGGCCAGCCGGCGGCAAGTGTCCTGGTGCTCAGGCACGGCGCCTGGCTCAGGAGTATTCTCCCACTTTCAGTTCTATTCACCGAGAGATAAGGAACAGCCAGGCAGACGGCATCTGTGGGACACGGTGGCCTCGTGGCCAAGCAGAGCCAGACGGAGGCCCCAGCCCGTTTCTGCTTCTGCTGTGCTTGCACTTTAGATACTTGAAGGACCCGGCTTTGCTACCGAACACTGGTGACCTGGCGATAAAGCGCATGTAACCACGCGTGCACACAACCCTTTATATGTCTACCAACGACAGGAACGCGGCCTGGAATGTTCCAGAAAACAGACACTCCTCGGTGGAAACGGAATCCGGCCCAGGCCACTGTCCCTGTAGAGCCTACCCACGCCCACCCCTCCAACTTACAAACAGCACCAGCCAGAGACTCCACACGGGCAGGGGGCAAAGTCCACCTTCCAGCAGGTCAGGCATCTGGGCTGGGCAGGGCCGCTCAGATACTGCAGAGCCTGGAGGCCCATTATCACCCTCCCAGAGGACTGTCCCCACTGCACTCACCCAACCCCTCCCCCCAGCTCCTCAATACAAGAATGAGTGTGCCAGTTATGACACTTTCTGAGACACACAAACACATCTCAAGTCCTGAAAGCACACTCTGGCTCTAAGAAACTGATAACCAGGTAACTGTGCTCTGACACTATCACCCAGACTTCTTATAAAGCGTGTGCGCGTGTGTGTACATATGCGTATATACAGCCATGCTCTTTAGAACACGCATAAAAGAGGAAGCTAAGTCTTTTTAAATGAGGTAGATCTATGTGTAGTAAAAGACCCTCAAGCAAGTTAAAATTAAGTTGCACAGATGGATATCATGACACATAAACACATTTTTAGAAACTGTGCCCGTGTGTTCTTAAGTGTATTTTGACAAGCTCTGAAAGGATAAACCACAAACCATTTTTAGTGGTTCCCTCCAGGAAAAAGGGTGGGATTTGGGATGGAGTAAAGAATGGAATTTTGATTACTTATTAGATTTGGTTCTGTGTTTAATTTTTATAAGCACATATCACTTCTTAAATTAAAATTTAAATATTAACAAAAAATTACCTGCTGGCTTGTAAAGCTCCAACCTTCTGTCTCTCCAGTGGTTACGAAGTCTAGACAATTATGCTGAACACTGTTAAGACTGTTTCTTAAGGGAAAAAGCTTACCCTGCAGGATACCAGGCTCCTCCAGACACAACTTGGCCCATCAAAGTCTGAGCCCTTTGCTCAGCCCCTCGTGCCACCTTCAGAGCAAAGAGAACCCGTCCTCAAACACGGCCATGCAGGGGGCTGCACACGGGGGCCTCCCACCTTGACCGCCCTCGCAGCCCCTCCCCCTGTCCCCCTTCCCCCACCCCCTGGACTGAGTTCTGAGTCTGCAGTCCACGTGGGCCACAGAGGGGGACGGAAAGGCACTGTTTCAGCATCAGTACCTAAGAAAGACTAAGGAAAACCTTCCCGTCATCTTAAACTTGTAAGAAAAGTTAACGGAAAACTCGTGGGAGCTAAAATTGCAATAAGCTATGTAGGAGAGATGTTTTGTTTGTTCTACCCTTCATCAGTGAGGGGGCCACAGAGCCAGCCACTAAGCATGCTGCCTTAAGGCCACGTTGGAGGCGGGCGTTCTCAGGTCCCAGAGCCCAAGGGTCCGCGCAGCCCAAGTCCTAGCACTCTCCCGGCTTCTCCCCCAGCCTCTCCCTCCCGGGCAGCAACCGCACATCCTGCAGGGCTGGCACAGGACCTGACAACCAGCACAAGTGTCCACCAGGGTGCCAGGGGCCGGCAGGGACAGGACCACACACACCTGCCCTCGGGGCACGGCAGAGCTCTGAACCCCAGGGGACCACTCGTGAGCACAGGCAAAGGGCTCATCCTGAGGCTGCGTCCTCATCAGAAAAACACAAGTAACATTCGCTCCACACTCTAGGAAGAGAACTGAACAGTGAGGGATTTTTAAGTGCTCAGCTCAGAGCCGACATGCATAACAGCAATGATAAGAGTGATGGATGAGGGGCTTCCCTGGTGGTGCAGTGGTTAAGAATCCACCTGCCAGTGCAGGAGACACGGGTTAGAGCCCTGGTCCAGGAAGATCCCACATGCTGCGGAAAAACTAAGCCCGCAAGCCATAACTACTGAGCCTGCGCTCTAGAGCCCATGAGCCACAACTACGGAGCCCGTGCGCCACAACTACTGAAGCCCGTGCACCTAGAGCCTGCGCTCCCAACAAGAGAAGCCACCACAATGAGAAGCCCGCGCACCGCAACGAAGAGTAGCCCCTGCTCGCCGCAACCAGAGAAAGCCCGCGCGCAGCAATGAAGACCCAAAGCAGCCAAAAGTAAAATAAATAAATTTTAAAAAATAAAATAAAGTTAAAAAAAAAAAAGAGTGATGGATGAGCCCCGCTGCCCCCCACTCTGGTCCACTCACCTCATCCTTCCACTCATCAAACCACATTGTGGTTTGTGACTTCCATTTCTCTGACGACTAATTAAGTTGCACATCTTTTCAGGTGTTTATTAGACATTTGGACGTCTTTTGAGAGGTGCCAGTTCAAGTCACAAACGAATGATTTGCTTTAAATTTCAATACTGATGATGACTAGCTTGGGCGGAGGGGTTATATCTTTCCTGCCTCTAAAAAATGGTAAGTCGTACATGCGTAACTGAAAAGTCATTTATTTTTGTAAATGTTGAGTTAATCTTGCTGGATGCTTGGTTATAAATCTGACTGTCCCAGAGCTGAAAAGCACGTCTCCAACTTGCCACTCTTCTCCCCATCCCTTTTCCCAGCCCTCAACTGCTAAAGAACTTTGAGGTCCCGTCCCCACAAAAGAGGGAGAGCAAACTGATTTCCATCTCCAACCTCCCCCAATCCCGTCTTTCTGGGAGAGGTCTGGTTGATGACCAGGGCCCCCGGTCACTCTCCTCCAGAAACAAACCAGTGTTGACCACACATTCCTACCACGTACGACACGACATGCTTCACACATCAAAAGGCTCTTGGTGCCACCCACAGTCCCCGTGGCCATCGCAGGCCACATCCTGGGCAGTGGCAGTTATGAGGGAGAGAATCCTTTTAGCCCCAAGTATAGTTCACCCACAGCCAGATGATAAAAGGAAAGGAATACATGGAGAGCTCAACTTTAGGATACAATGTAGTTTGATATTCTTTTGCACAGAACAGAAGCTTGCAACAATTTAACAGCTAAAACCACAAGCTGTGTACTCAATCAATAATGAGCAAAAAAAGCAAATAAACTTTTGTTGATGCAGAATGTTGGGAGATGAGGTGCTCAGAGAACAGGTAGCTGAGAGCTGCCATGTAGTCATATTTATATTTCCAGTTATCCAATAAGCACTCATAATAAAATAATTATAAAGAGACACTAAACAAAGTAATTTTAACTGCAGTGCTCCAGTCATATATTTAAGCAACATTATTTTCAATAAGTCATAACTATAAATATAAAAAGTATGCGACTGACACCGGCTTGCATTCATCCTATTCACATCCCCAGAGCTTGTTCTTAACCGGCTAGGCTAGTCGCTATCAGAACACCGTGTAACTATTACACATGAGGGGAAGCTGCCTGTGCCCACCGAGAGCTGGGATCCTGCAGTGAAACTTGTAAACTTCCAAACCTAATGGCTGGATTCGCTCTCTGCAGAAAGCACTTGAAGTGACAGATGTCTCCTGGGTCCAAAGAAGAAATGGCAGGGGGAGGCCTTCTGGTCAAGGCTGGATTAATACAAAAGGAACCTGTCACTCAGTCACCTAACGCGGCAGATCCCCGAGAACGCATCTGCGCGCAGAAGGTGAGGTCAGCTTGGAGCCTGAAAGGCAGGTCCTGGACGGCCCGAAGCCAGGACACGGGAGCACGGGAGAGGGCCGGGTCACTGGCGGTCACCCTGCGGCCAGGTTCTGTCCTCAGCCCCGGAGGAACCAAGGCCACCTGACCAGGGCTCTCTGCCACAGCTGTCCATTACCACTGGGCTTCCCGGAGGAGCTACCTACAGGAGCAGAACATCCTGATGGCAAACATGCTCCCTGACCTCCGGGTCACAGTCCAGCCCTGGACGACTCGGCTGGACAGCTACGTCCATCTCCAAAAGACTCACGGATTTCCAGGTCTGCTAACGAAAGCTGGGTCCAGCTCCGCTAGGGGGACGCCCATTCTTCACTTCCCGAGATGCCCTCCACCCAGCAGCAGTTTTAGCTTGGCCCCTTCACTCATCCCTCCAGGAAGAAACAGAAGGGGAACCGCGTTACCGGGACGTTTTCATTTGTATTCTGATTATAATAAATATTCTTTGGCTGTAAGAAAACTTTAAAGTGTATACCCCTTTAAGAAAATCCAACAATGTGTTAAGGTCCAGCTGTGCCCTGCTCGGTCCCTTCAATGTCACTGAAGCTGGATCAGCGAGCCTGCCTCTCAAGGCAATAGACTTCTGTGTCTGCCGACAGAGTCAGGTCCAGACCACTGGGGCAGGACCCACTCCAGGGCTGCTCCAGGGAGCACGCACGCACATACACACACATGCACGCACACACACACGCGGCTCAGGCATCAGGTACCTCCCTCTCCTGACTCACCGTGGCCCAGGGTCAGCAGGGTCAGTGGGGTGAGCAATCGTCCTCAGAGGTTTCCAACTTGAAGGCCTGAGAGTTAAAGACAAACACAAAGGTACTTAGGCAGGACTGGAAAAATACTCAGTGAATAAACTACGCGCAGTTACTTTAAAATCAAAAAGCCTGCACATCAGGGAAGCAGACACTTATGAATGAACTCGATTCAGGTCCCGATGACCCGAATGGTCCACTAACTTAAGCAAACACCAGGGACACAGCCTATCAGGCCTTTCCAAGTGCTGTTACTTCCCCCCGCCTGATAAGGAGGCCCAACAGACGGCCCATAAATGAACAAGCCACAGAGATGCAGAGACCGCACCCCAGGACGGACCGCGGAGCAATTTCAACCTCGCCTGCAGGCTCGCAGGAACAGCAGAAGGTAGGCCACCTCCTGGGTGGATGGACAAGACGCAGAACAGCCTCCAGGCCTCCCGGCCCCTCTGGGCGCTGAGGCTCCCGTTCCCGGGACAGCAACTGTGCCGACCTCGCCTGCACTTTCCTCCCTCCCAAACCCACTAAGCCTGCAGGAGGGGCTCCCGCCAGGCCAGCCCAGTCTGCCATTGATAAAGCCAAACCCAGGCCGGCTGGCTAATTTTAGTCCTTGTTTTTGTTTGTTTTGAACTGTGGTAAAATACATATACAAATCCCCATCTAAACCATTTTACAGTGTCCAGTTCAGTGGGGTTAAGTCCATTCACACTGTTGGGGAGCCATCACCACTGTCCATCCACAGAACTTTCCATCTTCCCAAACTGAAACTCTGTCCGCATGAAACACTCCCTCCCATCCCCTCCCCGGGCCCCGGCCCCCACTGTTGTCCTGCTGTCTGTCCCTATGAATCTGACTCCTCCAGGGACCTCATGTAAGTGGATCACACAGTGTTTGTCCTTTTATGTCTGGCTTATTTCACTGAACATAATGTCCTCAAGGTTCATTCATGTCGTAGCATGTGTCATAACTTTGCTTTTAAGGCTGAATGATATTACACTGTATGCAAATACAACATTTGTTTTCTTCTATAAACCTTATAGCTTTAGCTTTCATATTTAGGTCTGGGCGACCAGCCCATTCGGAGTTAATTTTTTAATATGGGATGAAGTTGGGCGAAGGTTCACTGTTTTTGCACATAGCTGTCCAATAGTCCTGGCACCAGCTGTTGAAAATACTATCACTTCCCCATTGAATTATGTTGAAACTTTTGTTGGAAATCAATTTACTATAAATGTGTGGGCGAGTTTCTGGAATCTACTCCGTTCCAATGATCTGCATGTATACCTTTGTGCCGTTCCACAACGTCTAGATTACCATAGAAGTAGAGGAAGTCTTAAAGCCAGGCACTCTTTTCTTTGCCTCTTCAAAATTATTGGAGCTCTCCTAGGTCCTTAGATTTCCAATGTAAATTTTAGAATAAGCTTGTTTCTACAAAAAGCCTTGCCAGGATTTTTTTTTTTTTTTTTGTGGCACGCGGGCCTCTCACTGTTGTGTGGCCTCTCCCGTTGCAGAGCACAGGCTCCGGACACGCAGGCTCAGCGGCCATGGCTCACGGGCCCAGCCGCTCCACGGCATGTGGGATCTTCCCGGACCGGGGCACGAACCCGTGTCCCCTGCATCGGCAGGCGGACTCTCAACCACTGCGCCACCAGGGAAGCCCCCTTGCCAGGATTTTGATTGTCATTGCACTGAATCTATTTAACAGTTTTGGTAGAATTGACATTTTAGTAACATTGGGTCCTGTGGTCCATTAACATGGTATAGCTCCCCATTTATTTAGGTCTGCTTTAATCTCTCTCGGCACTATTTTGTTATATTTATCCCTAAGAATTTCATATTTTTGATGCTACTGTAAATGGTGTTTTGTTACAGCTTTTAACTATTCGGTGCTAGTATGTAGAAATAAAATTAATTTTGTTATAATGACCTTGAGTCCTGTAAATTCACCGAACTCACCTACTGGTTCTAGTAACTTTGTGCATTTCTTAGGATTTTCCACATAGGCCATCATGCCATCTGTGAGTAAAGATATTTTTACTTCTTTCTTCCCCTTCTATATGTCTTTTCTTTCTTTTTCTTGCCTTATTCTTCTAGTATAATGTTGAATAAGAGTGGTGAATAAGAGCAGATGTCCTTGCCTCACTCCCAATATAGAAGGAAAGCTTCAGTCTTTCACCATTATGTAGGATGTTAGCTGTAGGTTTTTCATAGATGCCCTTTATTAGACTGAGGCCATCTACTTCTGGTTTGCTGAGAGATTTTTTTTTTTTAACCACAAATGAGTATTAAATGCCTTTTTTTTGCACCACTGAGATAGTCATATGGTTTTCTTTTTTGTCTGTTAATAAAGTGAATTATAATGACTGATTTCGAATGTCAAACCAACTTTGCATTCCTGGGATAAATCTCACTTGGTTATGGTGCACTAGACTGTTTACATATTGCTGGGTTTGGTTTGCTAAAAATTTCTAATTCAGGCAGGATTTTGTTCATGATGGATATCGGTCCATATCTGTGTGGTTTTGGTACCAGGGCGATGCTGGCCTCATAAAATGAGCTAAGAAGTGTTCCCTCCTCCTCTAATTACTGGAGGACTTTGTGTAGAACTGGTACTATTTCTTCCTTAACTGTTTGAAAGAATTCATCAACGATGTCATCTGGGCCAAGAGTTTTCTTTGTTAGAAGGTTTTTATATACAAATTGCATTTTTTGATAGATTCAGGGTTATTTGGGTCATCTATTTGGACTTGAATACGTTTTAGTGATTTCTTTTGCTCCAGGAATATGTCCCTCTCATCTGTGTTGTCACATCTCCTGGCATGGAGCATTGCAGAATATTCCCTTAGGATCTCTAGTGACTCTTCCCCTCTCAGCTCTGATTTTGGTAGTTTTTCTTCTCTTTTTTTTTTTTTTTTCTGATCAGTCTAACTAGAGGTTTACCAATTTTAATGATTCTTTCAAAGAACCAACTTTCAGTTTCATTGATATTTTTCTACTGTTTGTTTTCTATCTCATTGATTTTTGCTCTTTGTTATTTCTTTCCTTTGTTTACTTTTTCTTAAGGTTGAAGCTTAAATCATTGATTTGAGGACTGCTTTATGTTCTAATACGATCATTTAATGCTACAGATGCCTAAGCACTGTTTTCCCTGCATTACACAAATTCTGATACCTCATGTTTTAACTTTCACTCAGTTCATAATGTTATCAAACTTCCCTTGTGACTTTTCCTTTGACCATGGACTATTTAAAAGTGTCTTTATTGAGTTTTCAAATATTTGAGGATTTTTCCAGATATCTTTCAATTACTGACTTCTAGTTTAATTCTCTGTCAATCACAGAAAATACTTTGTATGGTTTCAATTACTGAGGTTATTTTCATGGGCCAGAATTTGGTCTACCTTGGTGAAAGCTCCGTGTGTACTTGCAAAGAAGATGTGCCCTGCTGTTGCTGGATGGGTGTTCTATCAACACCAGTCAAGTCAAGCTGATTGATGGTGTTGTTCAAGTCTTCTCTATCTTTACTGATTTTGTATTTGTTCTGTCAGTTATTGAAAGAGGAGTGTTGAAGTCTCCCACTGTAATTGTGGGTTTGTCTAATTCTCCTTTCAGTTCTATCAGTTTTTGCAGTATGTATTTTGAAGCTCTTGTTAAGCGCACATATATTCAATATATTACGTTCTCTTGATGACCCGACCCCTTTTATCACTATGAGGAGACATTCTCTTCCCTGGCAATATTTCTTGTCCTGAAATATAACGTGTCTGATTTTAATATATCCACTTGGGCTATCTTGTGATTCATGTTGGCATGGTATCTATCTCTCCAACCCTTTACTTTTACCCTATCTCTGTCTTTATATTTAATGTGGAAAGCACTTTTACCTAATCTTTTCTATCTGCTTGGACACTCTGACAAGATGCCTTTTATTTGGAGTTTTCAGGCTGTCCATATTTGATGTGATTATTGATATGGTTGGGATTAAATCTATTATCGTTCTGTCTGTCCTATCTGGATTTGTTTGTTTCATTTTCTCCTTTTTTCTGTCTTCTTCTGGATTAGGGATTTTTTTAAGATTCCATTTTATTTCCATTATTAGTTTATTAGCTATACCTCTTTGTTGTTTTTTTAATGGTTGCCCTAGAATTTACAATTTATATCTTTAGTATATCACTGTCTACTTTCCAATAATATTATAATACTTCATGTATTTTAAGAATTTTACTAGTTTCCATTTCCCCACTTCTACTGCCATACCTCTTACTTCTACTTATAAACTCTATAAAATATTGTTAGTACTTTTATTTTAAACAGTAAATTATCTTTTAAAGGACTTTTTGTGTGTGTGTGTGTGTGGTATGCGGGCCTCTCACTGCTGTGGCCTCTCCCGTTGCGGAGCACAGGCTCCAGACGTGCAGGCTCAGCGGCCATGGCTCACGGGCCCAGCCGCTCCGCGGCACGTGGGATCTTCCCGGACTGGGGGAACGAAACCATGTCCCATGCATCAGCAGGCGGACTCTCAACCACTGCGCCACCAGGGAAGCCCTAAAGGACTTTTTAAAATGAGAGGACAAAAGTCTTTTACATTTTCCTGCATTTCTGCTGCTCTTTATTCCTTCAGATCCAAATTCCTGTCTGGTGTCACTTTCCTTGTCCCCAGAGGACTTCCTCTATATTTTCTGGAGTTCAAGTCAGCTGGTGATAAATTTTTTTCAGCTTTTAAATGTCTAAAAAAGTCTTTATTTGGCTTTCACTTTGGAAAGAGACTCTGTTAGCTACAGAATTGTAGGCTGAAGCTTTTTTTCCTTCTGTATCTTGAAGATGCCCTTCCATCCTCTTCTGAATTGCACCACTTCTGACAGGAAGTCCACTGTGACTTCACCTCTGTTTCCTCTGTACAGTGTAGGATTTTGCCTCTGGCTGCTTTTAAGATCTTCTGCCTTTATGATTCCCAGAAATTTGATTCTGATGTACATGGGTGTAGTTCTCTTCATGTTTCTTCTGCCTGGGATTTATTGATCTTCTTGAAAGTCAGTTTTCATCAAATTTGCAAAATTTTAGCCATTATTTTTTTCAAATATTTTCCATCACACACATCTCTTTTCTGGAATTCAATTTCATGTTTGTTATCCCTCTTTATATGGTTCCACTGATGCTGTTGTTTTTTTTCCCTGCCCTTTTCCTGTGTTTCATTTTAGAAAGTTTCTAGTGATATGTCTTCAAGAATACTGAAGATACATATTGGGGCTGAGTGTCTGACCCACTATGAACCCCGCCCAGTGCATTTTCCTCTCTAGAAGATTTGGGTCTTTTTTATATCTTCTATTTTCTCCTCATTCTGTGCATATTTTCTCTGTGTCATTGGACACATGGAACACATTTATAACAGACATTTTTAGCATCCTTCTATGCTAATTCTGCCATATGGATAGTTGTGGATCCACCTGGATCTGTTTCTAGTTGATTTTTCTCGACTTCTGGGTTATGTTTTCCCCCCTGTTTGCATGACAAGTAATTTTTGCTTGGCTCCTGGGCACTGTGAACATGGCGTGTCGGGGGATGAGCTTGTTGTGGTCCCTCAAGTATTGTCAGGCTTTGTTTGGGAGTGTCATTAACTTTCTCAGAGTTGTTTGACCTTCCCAAGCTTTGTTTCTGTGGGTCCTGAGCAGGCTTGCATCTGCGGGGGAGGCGATGGCCTCTGAGGTGCCTACCCGACATCCTCTGAGCTGTGAGGTCTTTCCACCAGGCTGGTGAGAACACAACTTCATTCACAGCCCGTGTGAACTGAGGGAATGGTTCTATCTACCCCTTTCCAGGCTCCCCCGACCTTGGTGGCATCCC
Source organism: Monodon monoceros (assembly GCF_005190385.1). NCBI lineage: Eukaryota > Metazoa > Chordata > Mammalia > Artiodactyla > Monodontidae > Monodon > Monodon monoceros. The sequence continues at coordinate 2,151,578 of NW_021703767.1, forward strand.
ACACACGTGCGCAGATCACCACAGTCTAAGAACGAGTCGGGGGGTACCGTTCTCGGCTCTCTAGAACTCCTGAGTCATGCAGTCCTATCCTCTCCAGTATTCCCACGAATTCCAGCCTTCACGGAGTCCCTGAACGCCAGTCTCCGTCTCCACCTGCCCTCCCTGTGCTTAGCTGGCCGCTGCAGGTGATAAGCTGGGAGAGGGGTGCCCCACTCACACCCTCTCGTGGGGTCACCGTCCAGTGCCCCTGCTGTGCATGTGTGAAGTCGGTAGCCTCACACACTTCTGTTTGTTTTCCTTTGTTTAAGGTGGGATGTGCGGTCTGGTCCCTTTCATCCCACCGTGGCTAGCTGTGGATGTTGGGATCTTGCATTTTCACTGCATTTCTCACTCATCCACAGTGGGCAGCGCTAGCGGACGTGACCGCTGCACCTCAGCTGAGAAGCGCTGATCAGCACGTCAGAGGCAGAGGCTGCAGCTGCACAGAATGGAGATGGCTGCAACGTCTGGAAAGATGACCAGCGACTCTCCTGCACGCGGGTGGATGGAGGGGGGTCCGGGCGGGGGCGACAGCACGAGGCAGGAGGGCGCAGCTCAGAACCAGCGGCAGGTGGCAGGGCCTTCCCCATTGTTGCCCCTTCCTGAGACGTTCCATACTGGCACTCAGGCACCTATCGCTCAGCCTTGTCAGAACTCTTTCTACATTCTGGTACCAGCCCCTTGTCAGATGTGTGATTTGCAAATATTTTCTCCCATCCTGTGGGTTGTCTTTTCACTTTCTTGAAAAACAAAGGCTTTTAATTTTGATCTCAGAAGCCAGAGAAAAAAGGCGGATTACCTGCAAAGGGGAGACAGCCTGACAATGATTTGTTAACATATGAAGGATGTCGATGGCCAGCACAGGCTGTCATCAATGTGATAAAAGGACCCGACTGGCAACCCAGATTCCACAACCAGCAAATGCGTCTCTGAAGGAGCAGGGAAAACTAAACAAAAGTGGGGAAGGCTTGCCATCATCAGAATCTAACTAAAGGAATTTCTAATGCACGTACACTTCAAGTGATCTCAGATGGAAAGTCAAAGATGAGAAAAGAATAAAGAGCAAAGAAAGTGGCAGATATATCTACAAATCAAAAACAGAAGTAATACTAAGGATCTAGCAACAGAGGCTTGTGAGGTTAAAAACATCAAATACACAATAACACATGAGGTGGAAGGGAAAGTTAGGGGTGATCTCAGTCCTTGGATCCCCCCTAAAAGGTAAAGTACTAGTTAATTTTAGACGTTTGATAAGTAAGAATGTTGTAATTTCTGGGAAAACCATCAAAGGAACAGAAAGAGTCTATAACTTCCTAGTGGTAGTGGTCAAAAAAAAAAAAAAAAGGAAGAAACAAAGAAAAAAGAAAGGATCCATCATCAATTCAATAAAAAACAAGAAAGGAGAAGGAAAGAAAAAATAAACATAGGACAGATAAAACAGTCAGTAAAATATAAGATGGTAGATTTAAACTCAAATCTATGTCATGACATTTAAAGTAAACCAAATAAAGACTCCAGTTTAAAAAAATTTTAATTGTCAGAATATTTTAAAGAGATTATCAAACTTCAGTTAAATAAACCATTTCAATTATATGCTGTTTATGAGGTACATCTAAGACATAAAAATACAAAAGGGTTAAAAATAAAAGAATAGAAAGAGTATACAAGGCAAGTACTACCCAAAGGTTCAGCTACATGAATTTCAGACAAAGCAGACGTACAGGCAAAACACACTAGAAGAGATGGCCAATCACTTCATATGACAGACACTTCACTCATAAAAAAGATGCCACAATTTTAAAACTGGTGTCATTAGTATAACACAGCCCCAAACATACAAAGCAAAAATTAATAGAAATGATGGACTTCCTTGGCGGTGCAGTAGTTAAGAATCCGCCTGCCAACGCAGGGGACATGGGTTCGATCCCTGGTCTGGGATTCCACATGCCGCGGAGCAACTAAGCGCGTGTGCCACAACTACTGAGCCTGCGCTCTAGAGCCCATGAGCCACAACTACTGAGCCCGTGTGCCTGGAGCCCGTGCTCCGCAACAAAGAGAAGCCACCGCAATGAGAAGCCCGTGCACCGCAGGGAAGACCCAATGCAGCCGAAAATTAATTAACTTTAAAAAATTCAATTTAAAAATTGATAGAAATGCAAGAATAGGCAAACACACAGTGATAACTAGAGAGTCTAATGGACCTCTCTCTGTATTTGATAAAATAGATAGATACAAGAAGTCAACGAGGATACAAGAGCTGGCGAACATTTTCTGGAAGGGGCCAAATAGTAAATATTTTAGATTTTTCCGGCCAAACGGTCTCTACTGAAACTACTCAACCAAGTCACAGTGCAAAACAGTCATAGACAATACATAAACCAATGGGTGTGGATGTGATCTCATAAGAATTTATTTCTAGAAGCAAGTGGCGAGCCAGATTCGGCCCATGCACTACAGTTTGCCGAGGCCTAACATAGACAGTTTAAATAGCATGATAACGAACCTACCAAAACTAATCTCACCAACTGCAGAATACAGTCTGTTCAAAGACGCACAGAGCATTTCCAAAATTTGACCGTATGCTGGGCCATAAAACAAGTCTTAACAAATTTCAGAAGACAGGCATCAGTATTAGAGTATATTCTTTGACCAAAATGTACCGATGCAAAAAAAACAAAAAAAAGGCAACAAAAAGATATTTGGAAAAATTCCATTATGCTTAGAAATTCAAAACAGTTATCAACAATCAAAAATTAAATCAATTAGATACTGGAAAATCTACTGAATGGAAGAGTAACAAAAATGTGTCACATCACAACTTATAGGCTGCCGCTAAAAGTTCTTAAAGGGATCAAAGGTTATACTTAAGTGTGTGGTAGAAAATTTCAGAAGGCTGAAAACAAATGACCTAAAACGTAAGTTAGAAAAACAGAAAGTAAATCAAGAGGAAGGAAGGAAATAACTTAGAAAGTAGAAATTAATGGAATAAAAAGCATACAGAAAACCACAAAGGTGGTTTTTTGAACGGATCAGTACAAGTGGCAGAGTTCTGGCAAGAGAATCAAGATAAACAGAGAGATGGCATGGACCGCATCAGGAGCAGGGAGGAGGAGGTATAAGCAAACGCTGCGGACATTTTTAAGAGGGAATTATGAGCAGCTTTGGAGCAATCAACTTGAAAACAGAGCTAACAGGACAAATTCCTAGGAAGAGCAACTGACCAAAAAGATACAGAAAACCCAAAGCACAGGCCAACTTTAAAAACCTGAAGCAGAAGTGACAAGCCGCCCCCAGGACCCTGGAAACCGAGGCCCTTGCCTGCGCCCCTCACCTGGGGACCACCACCCTCGCAGACGCCTGGCACCCCTGGGCCTGCCCGGCTGGAGCCTGGGCCCTCAGACCCACAGGACAGGATGACAACGTCTCCTTCAAATCGGCTTGTGTAAGAAACCTGCCATCACGAGTGGAGAAGACATTTAACTGAAAGTTGGTTATTCAAGAACCAAGTGTGAGCTTGGAGATCTAATCTCGCCGCGGTGGAGACTGAGAGCAAGCTGTGCACGAACAGGGTGTCCGGACACCCGGGGCTCCCCTTCGGGCCCGAGCCCCATGCCACCTGCGGGGCCAGGGGACACTGTCCAGACCCCAGTCCCACTGCCACGCCCGCTCCCTGGCTGGAGCAAACCCCTGCTCTTCAGTAAGACGAGTGCCTCCATTCCAACAAGGTCTCTGGGGGTGAAGGTCATGCTTCTGAAGAAAACACAGAGCATCACTGTTAGCTGATTAAGGGTAACGGGGGAGAAGGGAGGGCAGAGACAGAGAGTCAAAGTGTACAACGAGCGGCCGATGCCAACCCAGGCCAGGCCCGCGCTCCGGGTCAACCCTCAGCTGCCCCAGAACGCAGCCCCGGCCATGCCCGCCCGCGCGCCCCGTCCAGGCCCAAGGTGCCCGCACGGCACACGCAGGCCAGTGAGGGGCGGGACGGGCTGCGGGTCGCTCAGCTACGGAGACCATCGCACTCCACTGAGAAGCCGCAGAACATACGGAAGAATGAGTAGCAGGTACACAAACACGAGGTTCACGTTCGACATGTTTCCGGCGATGAGATGGCCACGAAAGCTTATGTGCTGAGAAAGGTACTACCCCCATCGCCGGCTCACAGTCAAAGGCTTCATGACACAGACGGGAGGAGGGGGGAGGGGAAGAGTGGGGTGGGAGAAGAGGGAAGGGGGAGGGGCCCCCAGCCCGGGGACTATTCTGGGCTGTCAGGGACAGCGTAGCACATGCCTGGTGACAGCGGAGCCCAGCTGGGTCAAGGGTGTCTCAGCAGACAGACACCACGCCCACGGCAAAGAGAAGAAGGTCCCCAGGGCCCCGGGTCCCTCAGAGGCTGCGCGCAGGACCACGGCAGACCCTCAAGGGCCGGCGGCTGAGCGGCAGGGGCAGCTGCTCCGGGGCTGATGGCCTTGGCCTTCCCAGCAGGGCTACAGCGGCCTGAGGAGCCCAGAGCCACGGCCACCGCGCTCCGGGCGCGTCCCTCCCAGAGACCCTGGGGGCCCTGAGCACCGGCGCTGCCCAGAATCCCCGCCAGGAGCGGACGAGGAGCCCCGTGCGTCCCAGCCTCTCCTCCGGAGCGTCCCCGCACAATCTCCCGCGACAGAGGCAGGCGCTGCCCCCCTCCGGCTCTACAGCCTCCACGGGGCCCTCGTGGGCCGCACAGCAAGGACAGAGGGAGGCCGGGCTCCAGCCCCAGGGCCCCGAGGACAGACAAGGGTGGGGCTGGGCCGTGCCGAGGGCCTCTCAGGCCGGCGGGTCTCCCGGACCTTCCCGCTCGCTGCACAGCGATTGCATTACCGGGGTCGGTGCCTGTTGCTGGTTTTGGGGGGCGGGTCTCCCCAAACTCCCGCCCTCAGAGTTCACGGCCCGACCCCACTTGGAGCAAACACCACGACCTGGTTGTTGCACATGCTGACCAGTCCAGGAAAGCAACCACCTCCCCGGGAGACACGCCTGGGGGCGTCCTCTGCCTGTCCCCCTACCACGCGACAGCCACCAGGGCCGGGGTTCTGACCCGCCCAGGCATTTCCGGATTGGAACACTCATCCTTTTGAAATTCTGGGTGTGGACGATCTATGAAATCCATGTCTATACAGCAAAGAAGATCTTACCAAATATTCTATTAATAATAATATGAGACACACTTGGTGGTTAGTATTTGCCAGACTCTGTTCTGAGCATTTCACGTGTATTAAGGGCACTTGGCCAGAGGCATGGGGTCCCGCAGGGTAGAGACTTACACACTAGACAAACCTCCCGTGACTCCTGGGGCATGGGGCCCAAAGATGAAGGACCCGCCCAGGTCATACAGCTCCACCCTCATGAGGCCACTCAGAACCACAACTAGCACATCCAGGGGAAAGCCAACAGGGGCCAAAATGCAATTTTAAATCTCCTAGCGGCCGCATTAAAAAGGAAAAAGAAACAGGCAAACGAGACATGGAAACAACCCAAGTGTCCAACAGACCATTGGTTTAAGAATATATGTATAGTATTGATATATATATGTATATATTGAAATATACATGCATACACACACACACACACACAGACAATGGAATATTACTCAGCCATAAAAAAGAATGAAATAATGCCATTTGCAGCAACATGGATGGACCTAGAGATTATCATACCAAGTGAAGTAAGTCAGGCAGAGAAAGACAAATACCATATGATATCACTTATATGTGGACTCTAAAATGTGATACAAATGAACTCATATACAAAACAGAAATAGACCCACAGGGGCTTCCCTGGTGGCGCAGTGGTTGAGAGTCCGCCTGCCGATGCAGGGGACACGGGTTCGTGCCCCGGTCCAGGAAGATCCCCCATGCCACGGAGCAGCTGGGCCCGTGAGCCATGGCCGCTGAGCCTGCGCGTCTGGAGCCTGTGCTCCGCAACGGGAGAGGCCACAACAGTGAGAGGCCCGTGTACCTCTAAAAAAAAAAAATAGACCCACAGACATAGAAAACAAACTTATGGTTACCAAGGGGAAAGAGGGGGAGAGATAAATTAGGAGTTTGGGATTAACAGGTACACACTACTATATATAAAATAGATAACCAACAAGGACCTACTGTACAGCACAGGGGACTATACTCAATATCTTGTAATTACCTATAATGGAAAAGAATCTGAGAAAAAGTATGTGTGTGTGTGTATATGTGTGTGTATACATACACATAAAACATGGAATCACTCTGCTGTACACCTGAAACTAACACAATATTGTAAATCAACTAGACTTCAATAAAAAAGAGAAATAGGCAAAAATAATTTAATAATACATTTATTTAACCCTATATATCCAAAATATTATCATTTTGACATCTATTCAATCTAAAAGAATCAGTGAGATATTCTACTTTTTTGTCACACTAAGTCTGTGAACCTAGTGTGCATTCGTCCCTAACAGCACGTCTCAATCCAGACCAGCCACGTCTCTGGCTGTGTGGCTCTGTGGCTCATGGCCTCATGGCCTCACAGGTTCAGACACAACATACTTGCTGTTATTTGCCTCTCATTCCCTTTTCTGCTTACATGTTAAGAATTTTAGAAATTTTTAGTTCCACCAACTCTTTGGCTTCCCAAGTGTCTGCAATGGTTAATTCCTCCACTGGACGGTAGGTACAGGGGCTTCAGTATTCTATGTGTTTCATATACTAAAGCATTTCTTAATTTGAAAAAAAGAAGCTAACCCATTCCTGGAAGTACAATATAATCAACAAGTTACAAATAACAATTATGAGAAAATTATTAAATATTTCCAGTTTTCTTTTCCTTCTATAAAATTTGGAAGGAGAAGAAGAAACCAATCCCTCTCTGGAAATAAATACACTATACCTGACAAAGCACGAACACCTAGCAATTCACTTCCTCTTCACTTTTCTCTTCTTCCTAAAAAAGTCTTATTTACAAGAAGCCTCTCTCTTATTCATCATGTTCTCTCTCCCTCTCCCCTTCCCTGTCTCTCTTTGCCTCTGCCCTGTCTCTGTGTCTCTCTCCCCGTCCCCCCATCACCCAGTTTGGAAGGGTCAACCCTGTAAACACAACCCCAAGCCTGGAACAAATCTCTCTCGTTGAGCACAGCTAACATACTGCTACTTGTCCCACGTGTCAAGTTAGACACGACGCCTGATACAGCTCACCTGCAACGTCCAGGCCACCACCGCCTGCTCCCTGCATGTCAGCGCACCGGGGTTGGGTTCCGCCCTCTACCTATGTGCTTATTCCGGGTTTTTGTGGATGTATGTGAGTGCGAATAAAAAGAATAACTGGCAAAATCATTGCTTTAAATACAACTGTGCTACCATACATGTGATTGCACATTTTGACATTTATTTTCAAAGGGCCACAGGTGTGTATGTGACACACACCCCCCCCACACACACACAAATGGCAAGAAAACTGCTGAGAAAGGGAGCGTATCCACTCTGAGCCCATCAGAGTCCCTGATGACAAAGCGGGGCAGGCTCACTGAGGCCCACTCCACCAAAAGCCTGAAGCTGAGCTCGCAGCATTAAACAATCAAGACTCCATGCAAAGTCCCGGCTTGGTTTTCTCCCAGTGATTCACAAACACAGCCTCGCACCCCCGAGGAGCAACCTCAGAGCCACACAGGGACAGACGGACGAGGTGCCCTGCCCGCTCCCGCCACACAGAGGGCAGGTGGCCCCTGAGGCTCGGCGGCCAGCAACCCTGCTACCCTCAGGGACGCTTTAGAGGGAAAAGAAGCTCCGCTCAGATGTGCTGAGCCATGAAATGATTCAGCACCGAGGGACATGTCAAGTTGGCACAGAAAGCCAGCACTTCTGTGATGTTAGACAAGCCCTCGGTCTGGGCGCGGGCTGGTGGACAGCAGCCTCTCCCATGTTCCAGAAACGCGCCAGACACAGCAGGACGCAGCCTAAGGCCTCTGCCACAGGCTTCTGCAAAAACGGAGAGCAACGTGGACGGACAAAAACCACCATTCTCTTGCTCTGCACCTGAGGGGCACCAGACGAGAGGCAGCCAGGACCCTTGTCAGCTGCCTAAGGACACGGTGGCCGTTTTGGGAACGAGCCTGTGCAGAGCTCAGCCATGTCCAACTCTGCCCTCCCTGAAGCGCTCATGGCCTCGGGTCGCTCGTCCACGTGCTGTTGTCCCCGGGCAGCCCTGCCGAGACTCGCCACTCACCCCCAGGCGCCGCATCACTGCTCCGACACGCGTGCGGTGCCTCGTGTGCGCCACCGCTCTATAAAGTACCTTCACACGTGATGTTTTCTAATCTTCACCGGCCCCTGGGGGAGCCATGAGGAGCAGAGGGCCACCACCGAGAGTCATGAAGTCACCTCCTGGGAGCCACTCGAGCCCGGGGCCCGTCCCGCAGCTCCCACAGGGGAAGGCCAGTCACCTGCCATGTATTTGCACTGCGGGCCTTAACAAACAGGGGACAGCGTCGGTTATGCTACTGCCTACTGCTGCACTGCACAGCGAAACGCAGGGACAGAGCCTTAGCAGGTTGGATTTCAAAACTGGAAAATAAAGTGGAAATGAGAAAACTATTAGGCACCTAGAATGGTGTTATTCTTTCAAGTATTACTGGTGTGAGTGGAAACAGGCATGGTCTCTTTGGGGGTAAGTCGGCCACAGGGGTCGGAAGTCTCTGGCCGTGAGGACCCTGGCTCAGCGATCCCCGGAGGACTTGCCCTCAGGAAGCCGACCAGGGAAGAGCCGTGCAGGGTGCCCGCCGGACTTCCAACAGGGAAACAGAAACAGCTTTGGTGCCGCCAGCAGCAGGCGTCGCTGTCCACACAACGGAGTCGAGCACGGCCCTCGCGGTCTTTACCCAGGGACAGGGGCAGATGGCAAAGGTCAGCAGTGTGACGTGAACCAAGGAAAGTGGGCCACAAAGACAGCCTGTACGACGTGGTCCACGTGTGGGTATATGTGAGCATATGTGTGTGCACGTGTGAGCACAGGTGAGCGTGCGTGTGCATTCTGACGCAGACTCAGGATGGGGAAGGCCTCCTGGTGAAATGAGAGGTCCAAGGTGCAGCGCGCCTCGGGGGAGAAGCCGGGACCAGGAAGAGGAGGAAGTGTCAGTGGGGCATCACCACGGGGCTGGAGCCCGGGAGTGACAGGGATAGTACTGGGGCTACCAAAACAGAACCTCAATGCGCCCTAGGGAAGGAATCTGGTGGGAGTGGAACTGGAGGCCTGGGGACCTTTGGGGGCACTGGAGCAGCCCGTGTGTGGCCTGTCTCGGGGGGAATCAGTGAGGTTCCATGAGGGACAGTGGGGGTTTAGGGGGGAGACACGGAGGAAGGGGTCACGGCGGGGCAGGGGCCTGGCTTGGACGCCAGCGCGGTGACCTCACCACAGGAGACGGGGAGAGGGTAGGGGTGTTTCACAGCTGTGGGTGGACAGGGGAGGCCTGCTGAGATTGGGCGCCTGGGCTGAGGACACACAGCCTGTGGGGGGGAAACTGTGGGCCTGGGGTTTAGGGCTCGGAGCTGAGAGGACAGCAAACTGGGGTCACAGCCTCGCAGGTAATTAAAATAACAAGGAGTGACGGGAGGCCCCTGGCAGACATGACCTCAGGCAGAGCCCCCCAGATAACACCATTCCAGATGCTTAATGGTCTTTCCCTTCACATTTAGTTTCCTTTTTTAAAATATTTATTTACTTATTTATTTATTTTGGCTGCACCGGGTCTTAGTTGTCGCACGCGGGATCTTCACTGCAGCACACGGGATCTTTAGTTGCTGCGTGCAGACTCCTTGGTTGCGGCCTCCATGCGGGGATCAGTTCCCCAAGCAGGGATCGAACCCAGGCCCCCTGTACTGGGAGCGCAGAGTTTTACCCACTGGAGCACCAGGGAAGTCCCGACATTTATTTTCCAGTTTTGAAATCGGACGCGCTAAAATGTATGAACCATCTTAAAGACACGCCCTTTCACTGTTACTGGCATATACTGCACACCGCACATGTATGGTAGTTTTCCAGCTACCAAAAATGTCATTTGAAGAAAACTGTTTGGATGGTGGCTTAGTCTCCAGTTCTAAAAAAGCAGATACCACCTCAGTTGTACGGATGACAGAGAAGTTGACGGGAAGTTAAGTTCACTGAAGACAAAATCTGAGACAGGTTTTGCAGTTGTGTCCCAAACTGGTGAAAGCGCTTGATAAAGGTGTGCACTGGGAGGGAGGGGCCCCCCGGCTTTAAGCTCCCCGGACACCACAACTGTCTTCCACCAGGCAGTTGTAGGCCAGGATAAAATTTACCCCAAGTTAGCTCAGTCACGTAGGTATACTCGAACCTACGGCATTCCTTAACTTGCATTATTGTTTATTCATCACCATTTGTGTCGGTTCACCTCAGCAATCTCTTCGAGCTCAGAGTTTTGTTTTGGGATCATTTTCCTTCTTTGTCAATGATGTCTTCAGAAGTTCCCTTTTATGAGTCCAGAAAATTAACCTATAATGGTTCCAGATCAGTCCCCCTCCTGGGCTCCTGGCAGAAGCAGGCAGAACTCCTGAAGGCAGAACCTGTCCAGGGAGATGTGCTCCAGGGAACCTGCAGACAAAGTCCTCCTGAATACAAGAGCACAGTCCAAGCTACAAGGCACACGAGAAACTAGCTTCAGGGAGTGAGAGGCAGCATAACAAACAGCGGAATTCAACCCCCAAGACATTTAGACTTCAGTATTATTTGGGGCGCTCTTATTACTTTGGCATTATTCTTTGAGCATATAGAATAATATGCTTAGAGATAAAACAGGAAATTGAAATATGTGCAAAGAAAAGAACACCATGCAAGAGAAGAGGCATGGTTTGGAAAGAACCACAGAGAACGTTCGAGGATGAAAACTATAATCACCAAAATGAGCAGGTTAAGCAGCAGGTTAGACAGAGATGAAGATGGAGCTGGAAAACTGGAAAGGAAAGCTGAGGAAATCACCCAGAATGTGGCAAAAAAAAAAAAAAAAAAAAAGACTAAAAGACAGACATGAACAAGAGTTGAAGAGGCTTGGAAGATGGTGTGAGAAAGTCAAGCATAAGGTAGAAACAAAATTCAACAAAAGAATGGCTGAAATTTTTCCAGAATTACTGAGAGACACAAAACTTTATCCTCAGGAAGCACATTGACTCCAAAGCAGGAAAATAAGAAGAAATCCACTCCAGAGATGCCACCATGAAATTGAAGAATACTCGGGCTTCCCTGGTGGCGCAGTGGTTGAGAGTCCGCCTGCCGATGCAGGGGACACGGGTTCGTGCCCCGGTCGGGGAAGATCCCACATGCCGCGGAGCGGCTGGGCCCGTGAGCCATGGCCGCTGAGCCTGCGCGTCCGGAGCCTGTGCTCCGCAACGGGAGAGGCCACAACAGTGAGAGGCCCGCGTACTGCAAAAAAAAAAAAAAAAAAAATTGAAGAATACTGGATGTAAAAGGGACCACAAACACAGCAGAGAGGAAACATTACTGATGCAGAAAGGACAGCGGAACTGACAGCGGGTCCCTGAGCCAGGAGGAGGTGACAGGGTGTAATCCATGTCTCAGAGAATGCCAGTCAGTGCCACATAGACCATGTCCTCTGCCCACGAGGCTTCTGAGGTGAAGTCAACAGTAAATATATAACCTAAAATCCCAGTGCACTTAGAAAATAAAAGTACCTCTGTATCGCTCATGGGTCATAGAAGAAGAATAAAGGATTTTTAAATGCTCAAAAACTCAAATACTGAGCAATGACATTACTGCACACCAAAATATACAGGACACAGGACAGCAGAACCAGGAAGGAAGGTTATAGCCTTAAATGCTTATGATGGAAATAAAGTCTGAAAATTAAGAAACTATGCTTAGAAAAAATTAAAAAAAGAAGTTAAGCTTTCAACTCAATAACCTGTAAAGGGAACACCAGGAAAGAAAAAAAAAAAAAACAACCCAGGGAGTGTACAACGAAAGGATAAATTAATGACACGGGAACCAAAGATGTGTTGGACAAGATCTATAAAACTGGAAGTCAGCTCTTTGCGAATGGCAATGAAACAGAGAAGCCTCTGCTAAGATGAATCAAGAACAAAGAAAAGCAAAAACATTTTAGGAATGAAAGGGGGAGCTTAATGTCAGATACAGTAGAGATTTAAAAATTAAGAAAGTATTATGACTTTTGTACCAAGAAACTGACAACGTAACTGACACGGATACTGGGGTAGACAGGTCTAAGATGACCCCCATGGTTCACACCCTTGTGTAACCCACACCCTTGAGGGCGGGCTGGACCTACTGACTGGCTTCCAACAAAAAGTGGACGAGAAAAGTAGTGGAAGGTGGCATCCGAGATGTGGTTTACAACACTGAGACTGCATCTAGCTGGTGTCTCCCCCTCCCTCTCCCCCTCTCACTCTCACTCTGACGGACAAGTTGCCAGGTTGGGGAGCCCTCAGAACAACTGGCAAGGACCTGGATCCTGACAGAAACATGAATGAACTTGAAGAGGGATCCTTGCCCCGTGGCGCCATCAGATAAGACTGCAGCCCCAGGCGGCACCTTGGTCACCGCCTGTGAGGGACCCCGGGCCTGAGGACCCAGCTAAGCTGAGCCTGGATTCCGGGACCACAGAAACGGTGAGATGGTAAGTGCTGCTGACAGCCAGTAAGTGTTGGGGTCATTTGTTACATAGCAACAGATAACTAATGCAGATCACTCCCTAGAAAATAATACCCAACCTTATTTTCAAAAGGCTGGAAAAGCTGAACAGATCTGTACTATTAAAGTAATCGACCAGGATGTAAAAATCTGTCTGCGCGAGAGCCAGGCCCAGACCAAGAAATTACGTAAGAAACGCATAACCTCAGTCTCACAGAAGCTCTTTTATACCACAGAAAAGGAGGCAATACTGTCCACTCATATGACGAAACCAGTATAAGCCAGCACCAAACCCAGACAAGACGGGGACAGTATAATAAAGGACAACTGCAAGCCATGCGCACTTCTAAACAAATTCTAAACAAAATATTAACAAACCGAACGTGGTAATGCAATACAGAATAATATATCATGGCCGAGATGGGACATTTCCAGAAAATCTACTCATGTACTTCACCAAATCAACCTATCAAAGGAGAAAATCTTATACAATCAGCTTAATACGTGCAGAAAAAGTCTTTGATGAAGCATTTTCAGTCAAATATTTGTATAAACAAGACAACTGTCTTAACCGGAAAGGGGGCATCTAAAGAAAGATAAGCATTCTCTCTCTCTCTCTCTCTCTTTTTTTTATAATTTCGTTATTGTAAACAGGTAAACATAATCCAAGGAGATAAGTAACACACCGTGGCCCCTCCCCGCTGCACTTCCCACCCCTTACATGAAGTCTTGAGTCCCCTTCCAGTACGTCGTCACTTCAATACAAGAAATTTGAAAAGGCGTTCTCACCGCCCCCCATGCCTTACACTTAACCCTAACCCCTGCCTCTCCTCCAGCAGTGTCCCCGAGGCCGTTAGTAAGCAGTGCCGCTGGGGACACCTTGCCCGTACTGGGGGCGCCCAGGCGTGCCGGGGACCACGCGCCAGGTACGCCTAGAGGTGAAAGCCCCCTGTGCAGACACGGCCCACCAGTCCACACCCACACCTGTGCTCCGTTGACTCACGTCTGTGACCACACCGGCCCAGGCACTCTCTCTACATTCTGGCTCCCCGGGTGCGGCAGGCCGGCTGCTCACTGTGCTTTTATTTTTGCGTCTCCCTGATGACCCGTGAAGGTAAGTCTTGAATCTCTTCTCCTCTTATTTCCTTCCGTCTGTTTGCTCCTTTGTTCCCAGGAGGAGCCATAGGAAGATTCTGAACTAAGCAGTCTCCGTGTTTGTACCAACACCAAACGGGAAAACTGAGCAGCATTTCCTGAAAATCAGGAAATAGGACAGAAACGCCCCATCGCACCTCTGTTCGATACGGTCCTGACGGCGCTGGCCCAGGCAGTGAAACAGGATGGAAAAGTATTAAGGCATAAGGAAGAAACGAAGCCATCACCGTTCCCTGTCTACGCAGAAAATCCCCAAAATCTACAGGTAAATTATAAGAAATAGAGATTGGCAAGGTGAATGGATATAAAATCAATATCCAAGATCAACTGCATTTCTGTTCAACACCGACAAGAGTTAGACATATTTTTAATAAAAAAATAAAATTTAAAAATACCACTTATGAAAGTAACAAAAAATAATAAGGACACCTGGGAATAAATTTAACCACAGAGTCTAAGACAGTACACTTATAGTATATACAGGGCCTTATTAAAAGCCGTTTAAGAAGATCTACATTAGTTGAGACATACCACGTTTACAGCAGGTATTCTTAATACCATAAAACAGAAATTCCCCTCAACTGATCTATGGAATTGGTGCAATTTCTATCTAAATCCTGACCAAGTTTTTCATGAAACTTGACAAGCTGATTTTAACACGGAGAAACAAAGAACACGAATAACCAGGCGCTCTGGAGAACCCAGGGGGCAGGGGGCGTAGAGGGGGGGATGTCCAGACAGCTACGGGGGCAGGTGCCACTCACGCAGACACACGGACCGGCAGGACAGAGAAGCCAACCGAGGGGACTGCACACACGGCCGCCGTGGCGCAACAGGTCAGCAGGGAAAGAGGACCGACCGGCCGAGGCTGGTGTCAGGACAACTGTTCTCCACATGGGGACAGAGCTCCCTATTCGTCACCACAGAGTCCACTCCCGAGGGACCAAGGGCTTCAGCGTGGAAAGCAAACGTTACAACTTTTACGAGAAAATGCAGGAGAACACACGAGTGACCCCAGGGCTGGGAAAGACTTCTCAGCGACACTCGAAAGGCCACAAAAGAAAAGATGGATAAACTCCACATTGAATTAAGAATTTCTATTCATCAAAATAAAGTAAAAAGACAAGACACGGCTAGGAAAGGTACCTAATGAACACATGACAACGAAGGATCACTATCCTGAATACATAAGGAAACACATCATATAGAATTATATGTAAGGAATACGCACGAGAAAGTTATCACCTAACAGGAAAATGGGTGAAGGAATTCACAGGGGAGGAAACACGTCTACCAGTAAATATAAGGAGAGTATCAACTCCATCTACCAGGAAACACACATCAGGCCACAATCAGACAGGAGCATTTTGCATCCAATCTATTTGCAAAACTTAATGACAATACCACGTGCTATGGAGTATGTGGGTCCACTCACACCCTTAGTCTCTTTCCCATCACTCTGGGAAACAGCCCAGTGTAAATATCACTGTGTAAATTTTAACCTGCCTGGACTTCCCCGCCCAGTGGTCCCATTCTACACGTGTAACAAGAGGCGTGGACACAACATGCCATCAAAACAGAGCAGGATGAGGAGTGCCTTCTGGTAAAAGTCCGGATGCATTTTGTAAACATTACTTCGTCTTTACATGGACCTCAGGAGGGCCTCCTGCACGCGCTCGGAGACACACGGAGTTCCTCTGTTCCCAGACTGACACCTCTCTGGGTACCATCTTCTCTTTGCCTCTACAAAGCATCACTTAACCCATCCTGTTTCCAGAAGCCATGGTTGAGATAAGAAAGACAATTCTTTTGGTTTTCATCTGTACATAAAGTCTTGGGTTTCTGTTATTCTTGTTTTGCTTCTCTTGCATGCATTTTGAAAGTGCTCATTTAGTCCTCATTTAATTGGCTCACTTACTTTATTTTGAAAATTAAACAAATAGTGTAGACCAGAGGTTGTAAAAATAGTGGCCCAGAGGATAAATTCAGGCAGGAACATTTTTTCGTTTGCCTGCAGCTTGTTAAAAATAAATAATTGCATAGAAAGATCTAGATTTTTGTCTTGTCTCAGCAGATCGAAAAGCTAGTGACTTTGGTCCCGTACCTGCCTGGCATGTCTGCTAGGGGTCCGAGGCTGGGGGTCAGAGGGGTCAGAGGCCGGGGGTCAGGCACGGCACATCCGAGAGAAGAGACGTACAGTCATCACTCATTGGCACGGCCACCCCTACCTGGCACTTGTTAGATCTGTGTGTG
Source organism: Monodon monoceros (assembly GCF_005190385.1). Taxonomy (NCBI): domain Eukaryota; kingdom Metazoa; phylum Chordata; class Mammalia; order Artiodactyla; family Monodontidae; genus Monodon; species Monodon monoceros. The sequence goes on from NW_021703767.1 coordinate 2,167,709, forward strand.
CAGCTTTCACATATAGCTTTGTTTACCAAAGTGGTAGAAACATTTATACCCAATAGCTCATTAAAATTTAAAGAAGTGCCAGGTACAAAGCAGTTGGGACCCCAGGAAAACACCCTGCTGGCTTGGAGCTAGAACTGGACCGCAGGCCACCAAAGCATTTTCTAACAAATGTTCTAGAACTGAAGTTACGGTAGTTAGCACCTCGATTTAGGAAGCCAAAAATAGCTGTCGTGCGCTAACATAGCGTGTGCTCTGACCTCTGTCCCCCGTCTGGAAGCACTCTGCTTCCTTTCATCGCTGGACACTCACTTTTGTGTACCAGCTCACCACTAGTTACAGCAAAGGAGCCCAAATAACGGCTCAAGGGGACCTGCCAGACTGCAGGGCTTTTCCTAAAACTAAACCAAAACACTGCTGGGGGCCAAGGGACTATTCACGGTTTGGGATTACTTTTACTGTTGCGATTATTTATTTCTACTTTTGTGGACTCCAAGTCACTAAACGTGGAGGCTGTCAGGGTGCTTTGACACTCAGACTCCCCTCGGGAGAGAACCTGCCTCTGGGGGCTGGGGGGTGCCTGCCGGACCTGACTGCCCGAAGGGCGGGGCCAGAGGACCCCAGGCTGACTTTCTCAGAGCCACATCTTCCCAGGCCTCCCCGCTCCCTGTCCCCTCACTCAGGGGTCGGATCACCCCCTCCAGCCCCTCCCTTCAGCCCCCACAGCGTCCCCCCCCCCCGAACCTCCTGCACGTCCCATCTTGGCGTCCTCCTCACGCGGAACCCAAACAGGTGACGGCTTCATCTAACAATCTGACTTGTCTTATTTTGGCAAAAATCACTCCTAGCAAGCCATACTTTGGAAGGTATACCGACTGATTAATTTCTCTCTGAACATGGGGATGTGTATCCTCATTCATTCATTCAATCAGTCACTCCAATTAGCCTGGGGCGATGGTCTAATTAGAAGTGAATGTATGAAAAGCATAACCCGATCGCCAGCACATCCCTTACGGTAAGAGTCAACAGGCAGCTCTTCACTTTACCGCTACTGAGCGGAAAATGAAAAGCTGAGCACAGATGAATCTGCATAAATGGAATGTCTTTCTTCCCCAGGCAACATCATTTCTAGCGTGTACCTGTTTCTATCATCTTCAATGGGGGCTTCCGGGCCCCAGTCCACCAAGTCTCGCCTCCTACAAGCGAAAAGGTTTTTTTAAATGAACACTTCTGTGAAGCCAGTCACTGAGTTTCTGCTTCAAAAATGCAGATTTTCATAGACTGAGTTTTCTGAGCACCGCGTTGGTTTGGATTCAATGAGACCTTGTTGGAAATCCAGATGCATCGCTTGCCAGCCGAGGGACTGTGGCCAAGCTCTCCCACCCAGTTCCTCCAGCTGTGTAATGGGGCAATACCTGTCCTCACAGAAACAACATAATGAGCCCATAAGATGCCTCATGGAGATGCAATAATTGGAGCTGTTGTCATCAGACTAGACGCAAAGCAGGGACACACTGAACGTCAGCATATACTTATAAAGTTTTCAGGTCAGCAAACCGAGTGATGAAGAGAAAAAGAACCCCCATTGCTGGAGCTCTGGAATTCAGCCCCCCACCCCACGCCCGCCCCCGGGGATGTAGCCAGCGGGGCTCACAGGCTCCGTGAGAGCAGATGGGGTAAAGGTGTTCCTCACTGCAGCTTCTCAACGCTGCTCAGGGTAGAACTCACTACCACCCTTCTTATCGCTGCTTTCATTCCCCACCCACTTTCAGAGGGAACTGAGAAGAGCCACATCAATGATGCATGGCCTCCTGGGGCCACCTGAGGACAGGCCTCTCGGCTGCTGGCAGGCAGCTCCCACCAGGAGCGCCCAGCTTCAGCTTCGGTTTTTAGTCCTGCGTGATGCGAAGCACTTCTGCCTGGAAGAAGACGTCTGCCTGTCACATACTGAAGGATAGTTTCTTTCAACACTAATATTTAAAATGTATCCTATCTGTGACCTTCTGGCTGCACTTGCGGAAAGACATGGCGAATTAAAGCACAGCGTCCAGGGCCAAAGGCTCCAGCCCTGCAGCGGGGACTTGGGCCAACTTTCCCCGGGCATCTGCTCCTCTGCCTCCAAAGAGAAACACAGATGCTGCCCCCAGATGATCCGTGTTTCGGTTTCTAGCACTTTGCTCCACAAAGATAAACAGGACATGCTGAATTCTTCTCAATAACTAAATGAGAGACTGTCCCAGGCTGGACCACTCATGTGTTTGCCTAAAATCCAGCATTTTGAAATCAGTAATTTAGGATTAGTTTAAGGTTATTATGAAGTGGTTTTAGAAACAACAGATTAAGTCAGAGTCATTTCGCTTTACAATGTGAATCAACTCATTTAAAACCTCAAGCATTCCTTGGTTAACCAAAAGTAAAATCCATGAAATTTCCAAGCAATTGTTTTACAAAATTCAGTCCAATCTGACTGTAACATACATTTCTCAATGAGAAGACTAACTAAAGATCTTATGTCATACAGTCAAATCATTAAGAAAGGAACAGGCAAATGTAGCCAATTGTATCCAGTGCTTTGCTCTATAAATATCAATCCGCCACAACTTGTAACAGTAAAATATTAGTTTCTGATGAGGCCCAAGAGAGGGAAGAAAAAGATGGAAGCAGAAGCCACTGCTTCTGCCCCAGGTGGACTTTGATGGGGGGGCTAACTGCTAACAGCAAGGGGCCGCCACTGATCTCCACTGAAGCCCCCTCTCGTGTCTCCCACGCTAGGTCAGGCTGAAAGCCAGGGGAAGATGTGTGTTTTGGGGGTCCAATGCGATTGGAAGCGTTGACCACACCCTCCCCTCCACCCCGCCCCGGAAAACCCAGTAAATTGGCTCTTCTCAAACACAATTTCTGTTTCTCATTTTCCTTGTTTATATTGATTTCAACATTTCCCTCCTACCTCTGATTTGACCAGAGATAAAAGTGTTTCCAGACTTTTAGCAGACAGATGGGGCTGAGAAGGTGGGAGTCCATGGATCTTAGTTTAAATTCTGGCCACGCCGATTTGCGACCCAACCTTCGGGGGGTAACCCAACCTCTGGGTTTTCTCAGACCACTCTTTTCCAAGGTGGAAGTGCCATCAGAGTTGTCACATGTAAAGGGCTAACCCTGTGTATCAGGACCCACGCTAGTTAACGTGGGACGCTGGAGTAAAAACGGACAGCCCAGATCACTTCGGTGGAGGCACTTTTTCTAACTTCCAAAATAAACAACTGCTTTCAGTGTGCTTCCCTGGCCCTGGCACCTAGACGTGGGACAGGCACATGGAACATCAGCCTGCCGGCCCTGCCTCCCAGGAGGCGGCTTCTGGAGTCCACACCCTGGCAATGCAAGTGTCCTTCCTGCACCTCCCTTCACCTCCTACGACAGGGACTTTAACCCTCTGCTCCCGCACCTTCTCCAGGCTACTGCTCGGCCTCAGCCCTCTTGGCAGACATGCCCCCGCAGTCCCCATGCAGATGGGGTGAACAGCATGCTCTGGCCAACACAGCCAGTCTGCGTGCCCGTGAAGTGTGGTTCGGAACATCAAGGCCTGCGCTTTCCAAGGCCCGCGCCTTCCAAGGCCCAGAGGAGGCCCTGTGTATGCTGACCCTCAGCCACGTGTGCGGGCGTTCTGAATGCCAATCACATGGAGCACCTGTTTTTAAACAATGTAATCAGGAAGATTCCCTCAGAGTGGCTGAGAAAGGGATACGGAAGTGAGTTGTAACAGGCCAACTCTGCAACTTTGAAGGAGACGAGGGTGGAGTTAGGATGATCCAAAGAAGGGGGAGGGAAAGCAGCAAGGAAATGATCAAATTAGAGAATGTTCAGAATCTCACTGAGATCCCTTATGAAGCTTTTAAACAGAGAAAACGTTGATTAGCAGTCCCTAAATGAGCACAGTCAGCCGGCAGAGCCGTAATTTAGAACACGTAGGGGATCCCCCCAGCTTAGTCCAGCATCACTGGGCCCCTCAAAACACAGCCATCGCCAGGCCACCACACACCGCTCGGGGTTTGGGATCTCTGGGTGGTTTCCACCCTTAATATGGGTGGCAGTTCTCATTCCAGTCTATCTCGTGGCCAACGGCCCACCTCATTTTTCCTTCTCATGAGATCATATTTCCTATGAAAAGGAACCTAACTGCTCTAGTATTCTCTTAGAGGAGACTGTATATAGTGTGCTTTAAAAAAAAGTCTGGGGTGTGGGGTTTCCCTGGTGGCACAGTGGTTAAGAATCCCCCTGCCAATGCAGGGGACGTGGGTTCGAGCCCTGGTCCGGGAAGATCCCACATGCCACAGAGCAACCAAGCCTGAGCGCCACAACCACTGAGCCTGCACTCTAGTGCCCGTGAGCCACAACTACTGAGCCCGCATGCCACAACTACTGAAGCCCGCACCTAGAGCCAGTGCTCTGCAACAAGAGAAGCCACCGCAGTGAGAAGGCCGTGCACCGCAACGAAGACCCAACACAGCCAAAAAAAAAAAAAAGTTGGAAGAAAGAAAGAGAGGAACCAGCACAATACTTTCAAGGTAGCTTCAACTGCTAGTCACAGCCTCCCTTCCTGAGACCCTCGGGCAGGATCAACCAACCTGGGTGCTCTGGGCAGCCCTGGGGGGCCGGTGGTTTTCTTCCCAAATGGCTCTTGGATTACTGACCGACCCCATCACCTGACTGGAACCGTGGAAATTCACAGACGGCCTTTGGTCCAAGCGCCAAAGTCAAATGTGAACACTCAGCACCCACCACTGCTGCGCATTCCCACCTGCAGCCCTCCCTCCTGGCCGAGCAAAAAGTGAAACTAACCCCTGGCGGTAGATAGAGCGCAGGGTCGGGGGAGCGCTCGGGGCCCGGGTCCCCAGCGCCCAGAAACCGGGGGTGGGGGGGTGGGGGTGGGGAGGGGGGCACGTCGCGTCCGCGGGGAGCAGAGGGGCCCGAGAAGCCCCGCGGGGAGAGGGGCGGGGGTGTCGTGCCCTCGCCCAGCCGGGTCGCCCGCCCCTCCTGGGGTGCCCCGGCCCTGGCCGCGCGCCAGCCCGGACCGGCGCGCCCGGCTGCAGCGCCGCAGGCGGGCCCGCGGGGACGGGGAGGGGATGGGGCCTGGGCCTGGCCGGACGAGGCCCCGGGGAGGCCGGGAGGGGACCCGGGGCCCGCGGGCCCCAGTCCCGGTCCTCCCGCAGGCCCCGCGCCGGGCGGAGCGCAGCCGGCCCACTGCGGCGCGGGGCCCGGGTCGGGGGCGACCTGGGACGGCGGTGGAGGCAGCCCCAACCTCGGGCGGCGGGCCGGGCGGGGGGCCGACCTGGGGGCAGCGCCGCTCACCTGCAGCCGCCGCCACCTGCTCGTCGCGCGCTCGGCCCCGGCGTCGCCTCCGGGCCGTTCCGGCCGCTGCGCTCCGGCCCTGGGCGCGCCCGGCCCTGCGTCGGGCCTCAGCGAGTGCGGCGCCCGCCGCCCCCGGCCCCCATCCCGCCCCGCCCGGCCCGCCGCCCTCCGCCCTCGGCCGCGCCGCCCCGCCACTTCCTGTGCGCGGCGATCCCACAGTTCCGCCGGCGCGCGGGGCGGCGGGGACACGCGGGGAGGGGACACGGGACGTGCGGGGGGGACACAGCGGGGAGACATGCCGGGGACGCGGGAGTACAGGGGAACAGTGGGGAGGGAATACGGGTCGGGGGGGACACAAGGGGGGGACACCACGGGGGATAAGCCAAGGGGACAGGGAGGTACAGGGGCACAGCGGGGGAAACATGAGACACGTGGGGAGACAGGGGGACACCGGGGTGGGCGGCCTGGCGGGGCGCCGGCTGCGAAGGGACGGCCCGTGTCCAGTAACGCACGCGGCTGGAGCACCCGGAGGGCTTGGGGCCGGCGGGACACTTTGGGGGCGGGACAGCGAGGTCGGTGGAGGGCTGGATTGGGGGTGGAGGGAGGGGATCCATCGGGGGCACAGACCGCCTGGAGGCTGGACCCAGGGCTGGGGGAACTGCATGGTGGGCCGGCATACGTGGCGGTGGAGGCGGGGGGGGGGGGGGGGGGGGGCGGGGGAGGCGGGGGGCGGGGAGGGGCGGGGGGCGGCAGGCAGCACCACGGACAGTGCGGACCTCCTGGACTGCCCCCATCTCCCCAGGGGCCCCGCTGCGCGCACTAGGGGTGTTTCCGGGCATGAGACTCCCCCCAGGCCACGGTTACCGCCGTGGGGCGGGGAGGGGGGTCGCGGGGGTCGCCGTGGGGAACGTCCTGGGAGCCGCTGGTCCGCGCGAGGTCGTGTTTCAGACCCAAGTAAAGCGCCCTTTGACTTCTTTACAGTTGGCCCTCGGCTGGCAACGTTGTATCCGTATTTGACCCTGGAGGAAGCCTCCCCGAATTGGGGTGGTGGGAGGCGGTCGCCCTGAACCGGCCTCGCTAGCCCCACCCGTCGCCCGCGGTCCCTGACAATGTCCTCTCCTGGAAGAAGGGTTGCCTGTGTCCCCTGCCAGGCCCCGGGCCTGAGGGAGCGTCCAGGCGGGGCTGTCTGGCGCTGGGCTGTACACAAGGGTGGAGGGTCACCTCCAGTCTGTACTCCGTACCTCCGTGTGGCCTGCCCCCTGCTCGGGTCCTCAGGTCCAAGGTGGACCTCCTGAGCTTGGAGGAGCTTCCTTCGAAAACTATTTACAATACCAGGTGCTGTTGCTGTCTGCTGTGCCTTATTTTAAGCCACCTCGAATTATTTCAGAAAACACCCTGACTAAAATAAACATACCTGCACCTGTTCTACTCACAATCCCCTTATCCTTGAAAAAGAAAGTATGGTTGGCAATGTTCATGTAAATGTAATATTGTAAAGCCTTGGGCCCGGCACTGCTACTTCAGTCATGGATCCTATAGATAAATCCCCACAGGCATCTGCAGATGTCTATACAGGAGGTTCTGACACAGCATATATTTACGGGAAAAAACAAAAACAGAAACAGAAACAACCAACAAGACACCTTGTTAAATAAACTCTGGAATATTCATTTAATAATTATTTATTTATTATATTTATTTTTGGCTGTGTTGGGTCTTGTTTCTGTGCAAAGGCTTTCTCCAGTTGAGGCGAGCGAGAGCCACTCTTCATCGCGGTGCGCGGGCCTCTCACTGTTGCGGCGTCTCCCGTTGCGAAGCACAGGCTCCAGACGCGCAGGCTCAGTAGTTGTGGCTCACGGGCCTAGCCGCTCCGCGGCATGTGGGATCTTCCCAGACCGGGGCACGAACCCGCGTCCCCTACATTGGCAGGCGGATTCTTAACCACTGCGCCACCAGGGAAGCCCCTAATATTTTTTTATTTTAAAACAAAGATTGTAGTAATTCTATACATGCTGATAGTACATAATCTCTAAGATTAAGTTAAAATAAAAAAATAAAGAGAAGATACAGAGCATCTTCTATCCAATGATCCCTTTTCTGTATCAAAAAGCAATATACACGTCCAGAAAACTTCTGGAAGGATAAACATGAGACTGTCATTGGCTGGGCTGGGGTGAGGAAACTTTATTGTATGCTAAGTGGTAAAGTTTAAATGCATCATACCCACACATTTTATAATTACTTTTTTAAAAAAACTAATTAAAAGGCATCTCATCATTTAGGCATTCGATGGCCCCTTAATAGTTACTTTGAGCTTTGAGATCAGCTCAGTAAGACCGTGTTTGTCTCAACAGCATAAATTGTGAGCAATCTAACCTATAGTCATTGTGAATCTATGATCACTCAGACCTCAGCTGAGCAGGAATTTGCCTCTGGAAAATCTCCCCTGAACATATGAACAGAGTAAACATATGAAGGGAACTTGGAAGTCAGCCAAGCAGCCCTTAGCTCCTGACTAGGCCGTGTGCAGTGCACGTGTTCATGTTGACAGGAGATGTGGCCATCGCTAAGATTTACTGAAAGCTATTATTTCACCTACTTATCAAAGCAAGGCCGTGAGGTAGAGACTGCTAGCATCCCATTTTACAGTTGTGGAAACTGAGGCCCAGCAAAGCTCCACATCTGTTCCACCGGTATACGGCTGGCGGCAGAGCCAGCAGCCTGGCTCCAGGCCCTGACTCGGCCACAAGGATGGAGCTTCTCATGACCCCAGTAAGGATGCTGTCTTGCTAAGAGAGAAACTCTGGCCCCTAGCCTGCTGAATTAAAATGGGGAAAGGAAAAGTCTCACCTAGAATATTATTTGGCACAGGTATGTAGACAGAGGGCATTTCTGCCGTGAATGAGCCAAGGAAAAGTAGGATCTGAGTACCAAAAATAGGTGTGAGCTAAGCCCTGGGAGAGGGACTTCTCTGTTCATTATTTGTTCTAATTCTCAGAACGAGCTTGCTGGCATCCCATTTCACAAATAAGTAAACCAGAGACTGAGAGGTGGTCCCAAATCAAACGGCAGACTGCTGCCCACCCCAAGCCCAGAAGGAGTCTTTCCAGCTCTGAAACACTCTCATTGGGAACTTTCCTGACAAGACCAGCTCAGGTGCCTGGAGCAAATGTGAGGGGTCCAGGCGGGTCTGGGGAGGGGCCAGCCTGGCTGGCGGAGGGCTCCTGGAGCAGCTGGACATCCTACCGGGGAACTGAGAGCTGAGGCTTGGAGCCAGCCTTGGACTGTGATTTTGGACAAGGACATTGCCCTTTGGAGTCTTAGTTTCCTTTTCTGTAAAGCGAGGAGATTCCCACCAGGACTTCTGTGATTCCAAGGGTGTGCCAGGAGAGCCACAGGCCCTGGGGCTAATTCAGGCATTTTTAAAAGTCTAAGACAAAACTTTATATTTACTCAAGATGCAAAAATTAACCAACACCAAAGATAATAACTTTGCTGGAAATGTATTAACCCCAGCACGTTAATACTAATCTGAAATGGGTAGACGGTACAGGTTTTCAATACATAATAGGAAAACGTTGATAAATGCAAAGTTTTCGGGAGACAAATTATTTTACATAAATAAATTGTGTGTGTGTATATATATATATAATTTTTTATTTTTATTTATTTATTTTTGGCTGCATTGGGTCTTTGTTGCTGAGCGCGGGCTTTCTCTAGTCGCGGGGAGAGGGGGCTGCTCTTCCTTGCGGCTCGGGGGCTTCTCATTGCGGTGGCTTCTCTTGTTGCGGAGCACGGGCTCTAGGCGCACGGGCTTCAGTAGTTGTGGCATGTGGACTCAGTAGTTGCGGCTCGCCGGCTCAGTTGCTCCGCGGCATGTGGGATCTTCCCAGCCCGGGGATCGAACCTGTGTCCCCTGCATTGGCAGGCGGATTCTTAACCACTGCGCCACCAGGGAAGTCCCTAAAATTTTAAACATAGGCTTCTTCAAGGGCAAAAATTACACGAGGGTTTTTCTCAGCAGAGAGACTAGAAGCCCCAGGACACACCAAGCCCCACCCTCCAGGTGACTGTCGAGAAACTGAGTTGGGCCTAGAGGTGCGGAGTCAGACAAGAATGTCGACACCCATCAGACATCCGAGTGTCAATGGAGAATATAATGCAGAGGGGGCTCTGGGGAGATGCCTGGCCTGACCAGCCTGCAGGTCAAAGTCAAGGTCACAAGAGCGGTGAAGCCAGTGCCCGGCCCAGGAGAGATCTCCGGCAAACCTCCAGCACACAGGGAAGCTGTGCATGCAGGGGTGAAGCCCTGGGTTCAAATCTGGTTGCACATTGTACTAGCTGCTCGGCCAAGTGGTGATGACAGTGGCTTCTGTGTGTGGTCATCCTGTCCTGGGGACCGAGGCCCTGTAACCTGAGCACAGGGCCTGCTGAGCTGTTAGCTGTGGATGGTCATCAATACCCTTGTAGAGTCCCATGGGAGAATCAAGGCGCCAGAGGAAGGACAGCTGGGCCAGAGGGCAGGCCAAGGGGCAGATCGGGGCTCCCCAGGCCCCAACCAGTCAGTGGCTGGGGCACTGGGGCATGTCTGCCTGTGGCCCGATGCCCCTACCAGGCAATGTTTGCTCTGAACCTCAGTCAGCTGCATGGAGGTCTGAGGCTTCCCCCGCCCAGTCCTGCCCCCCTTTATCTTTCACAGATGTTACAGTGGCCCCACCCAAGCCCCTTGCACCCTAACCCTGCTCTGTGTTCTGCCTGGAGACCCCACTTGACACAGAGACCTTGCCCCCCACACCTTGCTTAGAAGTGCTACTTGACCAGGGCACTCCGGATAGGCACTCAAGTCTGCAGACTGATTGGGGTATGGGGAAGCCATCCTGGCTTATACAGGACTTGGCCTGTACTTTATGTGAACTAGAGCAACCTGTCTTATGGCCTGGCAAACATGCATTACCTCTGCTCTAACCATTAAAGAAAACAATGCATTATCCAGAAATAAGAATGTCCACTTTGAAGACAGGGATGAATGCTGGTCCTCTTTCAAAGATAAGTTTCCCTCCCAGATGCCAAGGCCATACTGACTCGCTGTGTATGTGCTAATGTGTCTCTTCTGAAACCCTGAAGGAATATACCCCTGTCATGTTTGATGTTTGTTCTCCATTCTGGCAAAAACAACATACAACTGCTGAAGGCCATGCTTTCCTCCTCGGTGGAGACTACACTCCCAGGCTAGAGTCCTTGGCTTGAATAAAACTCTCTTCCGTTCTTTTTTGTTGTTGTTGTTAAGAATTTTTATATATATATATATATTTTTTTGATGTGGACCATTTTTAAAGTCTTTATTGAATTTGTTACAATATTGCTTCTGTTTTATGTTTTGGATTTTTTTTTTTTTTTTTGGCCACAAGGCCTGTAGGATCTTAGCTCCCCGACCAGGGATCAAACCCTCTCCCCCTGCATGGGAAGGTGAAGTTTTAACCACTGGACCGCCAGGGAAGTCCCTTCTCTTCCATTCTTATTATAGATTGCTTATTTTTTATTAGCTGTCATTTATTTTTATTATTTTTTTAAATTTTATTGTAGTCGAGTTGATCTACAATAGTATGTTAGTTTCAGGTGTACAACAAAGTGATTTGGATGTACATATATATATAATGAGAATATATCTATTCTTTTCCAGACTCTTTCCCATTGTAGGTTATTACAACATATTGAATATAGTTCCCAGTGCTGTACAGTCGATCCTTGTTGTTTATTTATTTTATATACAGTGGTGTGTATCTGTTAATCCCACACTCCTAATTTATCCCTATGCACCCCCTTTCCCCTTTGGTAACCATCAGTTTGTTTTTTATGTCTGTGAGTCTGTTTCTGTTTTGTATATAGATTCATTTGTATTATATTTTAGATTCCATGTGTGAGTGATACCATATAATATTTGTCTTTGTCTGACTTTGTTTAGTATTATAATGTCTAGGTCCATCCATGTTGCTGCAAATGACATTATTTCATTCTTTTTTATGGCTGAGTAATATTCCATTATATAGATAGATAGATAGATAGATAGATATAGATATAGATATATCACATCTTCTTTATCCACTCATCTGTCGATGGACACTTAGGTTGCTTCCATGCCTTGGCTATTGTAAATAGAGCTGCAATAAACATCGGGGTGTGTGTATCTTTTCTAATTATGGTTTTCTCCGGATATATGACCAAGAGTGGGATTGCAGGATCATATGGTAACTCTATTTTAAGTTTTTTGAGGAACCGCCATACTGTTCTCCATAGTGGCTGTATCAATTTACATTCCCACCAACAGTGCAGGAGGGTTCTCTTTTCTCCACACCCTCTCCAGCATTTATTATTTGATGCTGGCCATTCTGACTGGTGTGAGGTGATACCTCACTGTGGTTTTTTTTTGTTTGTTTGTTTGTTTTGCGGTACGCGGGCCTCTCACTGTTGTGGCCTCTCCCGTTGCGGAGCACAGGCTCCAGATGCGCAGGCTCAGCGGCCATGGCTCACGGGCCCAGCTGCTCCACGGCATGTGGGATCTTCCCGGACCGGGGCACAAAGCCGTGTCCCCTGAATCGGCAGGCAGACTCTCAACCACTGCGCCACCAGGGAAGCCCCCTCACTGTGGTTCTGATTTGCATTTCTCTAATAATTAGTGATGTGAAGCATTTTTTCACGCGCCTGTTGGCCATATAGATTGTGTTTGTTTTGTTTTGACCGTGCCACGCGGCATGGGATCTTAGTTCCCTGACCAGGGATCGAGTCCATGTCCCCTGCATTGGAAGTGTGGAGTCTTAACCACTGGACTGCCAGGGAAGTCCCTAGATTGTTTATTGATTGTGTTCGAGACCAAGACAAAGGTGGCGTCATGTGTACACTCACGTTCTTCTGACCTGAGGCCGTGGGTCTCCAAATCTGTACAGTCGGGGGGCTCCTTGTGAAGGTGGGAGCTGCCGCCCTGGGCAGGCTAGTCCACAGGATGGGCGGGCAGGGCCTCTCAAAGGAAGGTCTCACTCCCCCCCCCACGCTCCCCCTACCTGGACACACACACTCAAGCAGAAACTTTCATTTTTGCCTTTGCACCAAATTGTTTTTCAAATTGTTCTCTGGGGTTAAGAAAAAAAAAAGTGCACGCTGTTTCTAAAAATTCACCTGTTCAGATTTGGTGTTTCTAATACATGTAGGAAAACTAACTCATCTCACAGTCCCAACATGCCGCCTAATTCCTGAGAAGTAGGAGAAGGGACCACTCGAGTGCTGTTTTTAGTGGGCTCAAGGAAATCGTTCCAGAAAAAGTCATCCACTGTGTTGGTATAAGAGGAGGTGAACCTCGATGGGTGTGGGGAGGTGGGGAGAGGCTATGGAATGCCTTAAGCTTAGAGATTTAGGCATAGATACAAGATCATGACATGATTTTACTGGGAACACAATATTCTAAAAACCCAAATATTCAGAATAACAGAAGAAGGGTTGTTTCTGGAAATAAAAAAGAGAGGTGTGGATAAGTGCCCTCAGCTACCGGGAAAGAGCTGGTCTGCACAGCACCCTGGGCATTGAAGACAAGGTCTGGGTCACTTCCCGGATCCGCCCTTCTGTGTCAGGTCTCTCTGGCTAAGTTGCTACCATCATCAGTTACGACATCACATCAGAAAATAAGCCCAACCTTCAGCATCAGGACGGGCTGTAGCCTGGGAACTGGGTAGATGCAAAATGAGTCAGTTTCTGTTCTTTTTCTTCAGGGCTGGTAGGCTTCGAGGGGGGCGGTACGGCTGAGTCCTCTGGTGCCTCCTGCCCCTAAAGTGGAATGACTTCTGTCAGAGCTGGTGGAGAGGGGCGTGGTGGTCCCGGAAGGACACTTGAGCCTGTGTCACAGGGACGGTTCAGCTGGGGGACAGGGGCGGCTCCTGCCAGCATCTGTGCCCTGTCTGTGTGAGCAGATGCAAACCTGCTTGCATGCTTGGGAGGCTCTGCCGCGAGGCCTTCCCCAGAGACCTCTGGACGGGGGTCCGCAGGGATGAGCGTTCTCTTCACTTCACATCTTCTCTGAGTTTGTTAGGGCTGCAGTGACAAAGTACCACAGCCTCGGTGGCTCAAATGACAGATACTCGTTGTCTCACGATTCCGTAAACTGGACCCCCAAGATCAAGGTGTCAGCAGGCCTGTTCCTCCCGAGGCCTCTCTCCTGGGGATGTAGATGGCCGTCTTCTCCCTGTGTCCCCACACGGCCATCCCTCTGTGTGTGTCTGTGTCCTCATCTTCTCTTCGCATAAGGACACCTGTCATATTGGATTAGGGCCACCCCTGTGACCTCATTTTACCTTAATCACTTCTTAAAAGGCCTCATACAGTCACATTCAACACATGCTGACTACACAACTTCAGTGTATGAACCTGGGGGGACATAGCCCCCCAGACACTCAGCCCATAATATGAGTGTTCTCTCTCTTGATTTTTATTTTTTGCAATACACATGTATTGCTTATGTAACGCTGAAACATATTTTAAAGTAACCTGCGTCTTATAAATACAAAGATGCCCGGGGAAGACGAGCTGTACCCGGAGCTGCCGTTGTGAAAGCAGAAGTGGGCTCACGTGCAGAAACGGAGATGCTAATTGGCCGGGTCAGTTCGCGCCTCTGTTCCATCCCTGCCTTCCCTGCCGTCCACCGCAGCCAGGCTCAGCTGGGACCGCCACCCTTCGGGGAACAGAATCTAAAGGGAATTTGGGATCTGGTAGGAAAGAGAAGATGGGAACACAAGTAATGACGATTTGAGTCCCAGGGCATCCCTCTGACACTGTCCTGGGATCACCTTCGACAGGAAGAGTCCCAGCCCCTGCCGACCCAGCGAGTCGGAGTCAGGGCCAGGAGTAATCAGAGCCGTGTGGTAATAATAACAACGATGCTGACGCTGACGGCAGCCCCTCAACGGGCAGCAGTATTCTACGTGTTTTCACTTCATCCCCCAACATCACTGTGAGGCAGGGACTGTTGCTGTTCCCTGTTTTCACGTGAGGAAACTGAGGCACAGAGAGGCTAAGTAATTTGTGTGAGGTCACACAGCCAGAAGTGTGGAAGCCAAGTCCCTTGGCTGGAGATCTTGTTTGTTCAACCCCTTGTGAATAATTTCAATAAAAGTAAAAGGGACAGAAACTCCCCCCTTTGATGAAAAATCTTCCCCCAGTTAGAGCTGGCCACGGAGACTTTCAGCAGAGTAATGAGGGGGTCAGGAATGGAAGCCCCCCAGCGGGCGGGGGGTCGGCCTGGATGTCTCCACGCCCCTCTCAGCCCTCCAGGGAGAGCTGGTCCACCAGCAGGATGCCTGCTCGGATGGGGTGCCATCTCTCTGGGGACAGGCCTCTCCCCTTCTGCAGCCCCTCCCCCAGTGCCAGACCCCTGCCAGGCCCCCCAGTTTCACAGCTTATGACCTGGGCATATTTGACCTCTGGAGGAACACAGAAATCAGAATTCCTGGAGCAGAGTCGTCATGAGGGCGAAGAGTGCAAAGCATCTACTGCTGTCGCTGCCCAGAGACCTGAGCGAACAGCAGCCCCCAGCCCCCTGCCTGGGCCCCGCAGAAGTGAAAGTGGGCTGTATGTCTGCAGAGGAAGGTCCCCCAGGGGGTCCACCAGGCCCCTAGGCGTGGACGACTGTCACTGTGAGCACCAAACCCGCTGGGGCCACACCAGCACCCGCTGAGCGCTCAGCCATCTTATCGCAGACCCTGCGGGCCTTCGTTATAGCCTGTGTAAGAGGGAGGTCGTGGTTTCAGTGACATTTCTGCCTTTTGAAGATTAGGTTTGCATGTAAGATCCCCCTGTGGCCCAGCTGCCCGTACGTACCAGATGCCTGTGCGTCTGCCAGCTCCCTTGGACCAGGGAACGTGGAGCCTGCCCACAAGGTAGGACTCCTGCCCCACGGGGGGTACCTTCATCCGCCACTCTGAGCCCTGCCTGGGCGCCATGGTGGGGGTCGGCACAGTGACTGCCTCTGCCCCTCTCCTTCCATCCACCCCAGCACACGCTGGGCTTTGCCCTGGGCTGTGGCTGGTGTTCACCAAGTGCCTATGAAGCGTCTACCCCCAGGCAGGCTGGAGTGCCCTGCCAGTGCCAGGCCAGCCGGTGGCACCCTGACCACCGGCCTTGCTGGGCCTGTTCCCTAGGACACTGCACCAAGGTCCATGCTTCCAGCCCCTGGCTGAAACCTCCATATCCAAGCACCTGCCATCTACCTGCCACTCCCCAGGGTCCCTGTTGCCCTGTCCCTATCAGACACAAGAGCCACCCTGTGCCACGTTTCCTCAAGGTGGCCTTCAGGTATCTGGCCCACCCACCCCCTTGGGAGCTAGCTGCACAGCCCCACTTAGCACTGCCATGGCCCAGCTGTGGCCCTTGGCACAAACAGCAGCAATCATGCTCAGCTCCTCCATGACCTTGAACCTGGGCTGCTCCTCAATGACCTTCAACCTGGGCTGCTCTTGAGAGATGCTTTGGCTGTGGGACTCCAGCAAAGGCAGTGCAAGATGTCTCTAAATGATGACACCGAACTAAGTTTTAAAAGGGCTAAAATGATAAAATTTGTGTTATGTATACTATACCACAATTAAAAATAAATGGGGACTTCTCTGGTGGCACAGTGGTTAAGACTTCGAGCTCCCAATGCAGAAGGCCCGGGTTCGATCCCTGGTCAGGGAACTAGATTCCCACATGCATGCCACAACTAAGAGTTCACGTGTCACAGCTAAGGAGCAGGTGAGCCACAACTAAGGAGGCCGCCTGCCGCAGCTAAGACCTGGTACAACCAAATAAACAAATAAAATATTAAAAATAAATAAATAATAAAATAAAATAAATGATTTTTTTCTGAAGAAGTGGCTTTAAAAGGACCTGCATGTGGGGCTCCTTGTCCTGCTGCTTTTGGCACCCCTGTGATCCTACCGTATATGAATGGCTGGCCTCTGGGTACTGAGGCACACAGCCCAGTCACCACCGTGCCCCCAGGGGACTGCCAGCCAACCACCGGTCACAAGGCCACTGACTGCCAGTTGACTTCAGATGCTGGTGAACTCAGCCAAAACCAGCAGAAGAATCGCCCAGCTGAGCCCAGCCTAACTGCCAACACACAGAATCATGGGCTAAATAGATGGTTATTTGAAGCCCCTAAGTTTTGTGGTGGTTTGTTACAAGGCTGTAGCTAACCAATACACCAGCTCATCACCCTCCCTCTGCCGGCTCACACCAAGAGAGGTCTCAGCATACTCTCCTTTCAAAAACTGATGGAAAGATATAACTAATGCCTTATGTTTCCTTGTTACTTTACAGCTGTGATCAGCTGATGTATTTCAAAGTGCTGTAAGCATTTGAGCTACCTTAACGTTGATTTAAAAAGAAATGAAAACCAGTGGTGCTCATTTATCCTGATTCCACCAGGAAGCTGCTTGAATCACTGCTCCAAGAATTTCAGTTTTATAGGATATAATATAGGGGACATCCGACTGGGCTAGATTCTCAGAACCTGCTAAACTAAACTGCCCTAACTCCTTTCCAGTTATGCATCAGTGGGACTAAGCTCAGGACCCGGGTGGGGTTTCTAGCTCTTGTACAGCACAGCTGGGCCCCAGGCGCCCTTCCAGCCCACACGGCTCCTGCCCCGACCCGCTGCAGACAGAAGCCTGCCTCCCCCCTCCCCCGAGCCCCCGCTCGGTGTGAGGGATGGAGCTCTCAGTGATCATGTGCTGGCTGCCCAGCACCAAGCCAGGAACTGGGTCAAGAGGCCCAGTCCGTCCGGGGCGCATGCACCATCCATCCATCCAAGAAGTGTGGGGAAGGGGCACAGAGAGGTGGACACAGTGCACAGGGCAGAGGAGGTCTCCTCTTGCTGGAAATGTGGCCTGTACCAGGGCTGCGAAGGATGGCTGGGAACGTGCAGAACGGCCGGTGGAAGGGACAGCAATCTCGAGGTCTGTGCCCACCTCTGCATCACCCCAGCCCCGGCCATCTGACCTCCCACATACAAACACGCGCACACGCTGCTCTTGCAGACGGTACCAGGAAGGTCCAAGGAGCCAGCCCCCAGGTGCCGTCCAAGTGGGGTCCTCCTACCCCCACCGACAGTCACGACACCAGCAACAGCTGCTGTTCACTGAGCCGCTGAGTCTGCTCCAGGTCCTGGGATCCAGGCCAGCAACCCTCCCCCCGCTCCCCCGCCGGCCTGCTTCGCTTCCATCCTGTGAGGGCCGTAACACTAGTCCCATTTCACAGATGAGGCAAGTAAGGCCGGCAGAGGCTGACAAGCAGGCTCCTGTCCTCACAGCTAAGGACCGGGTTTGAAGAAGCTTCATGTGAGGTCAACACTGAGATAGAAAAGGACACAGAGGAAACATTGTCCCTCTGAGTCCAACCTTGTTGACTGAGAGTTTGGGACTGAAACCTGTAGCCTCATTTTTAAGAAGTTATTGTTTATAATTTTATTAAGATGTACATTTATATATCATACAATTCCCCCGTGTCAAGTGTACAGCTCCGTGGTTTTTAAGGAACTTCCTGAGGCGGGAACCCTTCACAGGCGAGCTGTGAAACCTCCCCATCACTCCAATGGGACCCTTCTTGGCCATTTATTATTGATCCTGTTGGGTCACCACTGCCCCGGGCAACCTCTAATCTGCTCGCCGTCTGCGTAGATTTGCCTACTCTGAACGCTTCGTGTCAACTGCTGCCTACATTTGGCATCTGGAACCTCAGGCTCAGCTGCAGGCAGGAGCCACTTCCCTTCCTCCCCTCTTCTCATTGCCCCTGGGGGAGCATCTGCAGGTAAAGGACGCGCCCCACCTGCCAGGCTAACCCCGGGGGAGGGGGGAGGAAGGGGAGCCAGGGCCCTTCCCAGTGCTGCGGCCCGCTTCCCCCTCGGACCCCCGAGGCCCTCTCAGGCCCCCAGAGCTCAGCGTGAGTGCCACGGCCCTCGCGGCCTCAGCAGGCCTTCCCTGGCAGGCGGGGGTCCACGTCCGACTGCTCGGAGCTCGACCCTGGGAGCCTGGGGTGGAGGAGGCCAGGCGCTTCTCCTGAGCGCGACCCGAGGCTGAGCTCGGCTGCAGGGGCCACCCACAGACCACAGGGCCACCCTGCCTCTTGGGGTGCCAAAGAGGCACCACAGCGATACCCAGGTTCAAACCTCAGGCTGCTGCTGAGAAGGAGGGGCGCTGTGAGCGGTTTGATCTCCTTGCGCTTTATCCGCAGATAAGCTCTCGCAGGACTCATCACGCGTCCCCAAGACACAGCAAACGTGTCGTCATTTTCTGCCCCTGAGGACGCAGGCAGATGAGGGTGTGGCCCACGAGGACGGCCCGGGGCCCCAGCTGGAAGTGGGTCCAAGTTAAATGCACCTATTAGTTCTGCTTCAGACGGTCCATCATGTGGCACCGCCCTCCAGAGCGCCGTCCACCCTTCTCCCCGTCCCTCCCACTGTCATCACTGCTGCCTGTTGCTGTAACTGCGGCCGTTTGGGCCTCCTGCCCCTTCCATTTCAGCCAGTCGTGTCCAGCCCACCCGCTGCTGCTGGACTCATCTTGATTCATCTTCCCAAGGTGACGGCTGTGTCCCTCCAAGCCCCAAAGCCTCAGGAGCCCCGGGCCTGTGGCGTTAGGCGAAACACCTCGCTCTGGTGGTCCAGGCTCTCCAGGCTGGCTCTTTCTCGTCCTGTTGGATCACAGAGCTGAGACAGGCTTGGGTGTGATGCTTTGTCCGGGAGCTTCCATCCCCAGGCAGCTGGATGGAGGGAAAAGGAAGTGAGGCCGGGGGGACAGGAGGAATGTGGGGTGCAGTCCACTGTGTCTCAGCTCCCAGGTCAGGTTGCCTCAGACGGGATAGATGGAGAGCTTGTGCCTGGTGGCCGTCCCCAGAGGCAGGCAGAAGAGGGCATTGACCCATGGGCCCCTTCCTGTCCCCCAAAGCAGACGCCCCGGCTGTCAGCTCCTGGGGTTTGACCTCAGCGGCTGAGGCCCTTGCTGAGGTCTTGCTGTTTCCCGGGACTGGGCGATGGGGTGAGCTCGGTCAGCCCAGCCCAGCTTGGGGAGAACAGGGAATCAGGACACAGACACGCACAGAGGGACGACCATGCAAGGACATAGGGAGAGGGTGGCCGTCCACACGCCCAGGAGAGAGGCCTCGGGAGGGACCAGACCTGCGGCCCCTCGTTCTTGGACATCCAGCCTCCAGACTGAGAGAATCCATGTCTGTTGTCTGAGCCCCCAGCCTGGGGTGCTTTGCCTGGCAGCACCCCTGCCCTCCCTGCCCCGTTGGGTGGCTCTGCCCCCCAGCTTGGCAGGCAGCCTGCTACCCCTCACTGTGGCTAGTGGGCAACGTCCCCCAGGGTGTCCCCTCACTCCTCTGCTGAGCGCCCACTGGGGGCTGGACCCTGAGCTGGGGCCGTGAGGGGGAGCTGGGGCCCCACCGACGGATAGGCAGAGGGACAGGACCAGGCCCGCTCTCTGTGACGCCCGCTCTGTGACCTGAAGTTTATGGACAGACCCCAAATGCTCTCCCCAGCTGAACCCAGCCCCTCACTGTTCAACGTTACAGCCCGGCACCACTGATCAGGGCTAGAGGCTGGAGGTCTTGTCATCATTCACCAGGGTACGGGGCTGATTCCTTATACACCCTTTTCTGTACTTGTTGCAGCATACTGCAAATTAAGAGAGTAAATAAAATTGCTGAGGGAATGTTTAAAATACTCGAGGAGTATTTTCGAGCAATTTAGAAGCAATCTTCTCACAGAAATTGAAATGCTAATTATAAATAATTATGATCTATTTACTAAGATAATCAACACTATTATACTGGTCTGAGCTTCTGTTGGCATCTGGAATAAGAAAACTGCATTCCCCAGCCACCCGGCGGAGAGGGTGAGCCAGCCTCAAATTCAGGCAGGCCTCCTCCCGGCTCCTCCCAGCAGCCTCCACCCTCTGTCCTCTCCTCCCTCCTGGCTCTGGCACCCCCTCTGAAATGTGCTCCTGAGAGCATTAACAACCTGCTTCCACCCTGTCTGGACCAGTCTCCTGGGTTTGAGTTCTGACTTCGTAACTTACAGCTGTGTGACCTTAGGCAGGTTTCTTAACCTCTCTGTGCCTCAGTTTTCTCAATTCCGATGGGAATAATAAAAGTACCTGCCTCATAGGAGAGTTATGAAGATCAAAAAAGATAAGGTCGATAGGGCCTTACGCAGCACCTGGCGTGGGGTAAGTGCTACACAAAATCAGCTGTGTTGATAACGCTGAGGATGTGTGTGTGGGGGGTGATGACCGTCTCTATCTGCCCTTTCTCCCTCCATTCATTGGGAAGGTCAGGGATTACTCTTATGATCTGAATTATGTATGCATTGATCGTTCTAAAAAGGTGGACTCCAGACCAGCCTTGACAGCAACAGCTGGGCCCTAAGCAATTCTCTGACCTCATCCCAGACCCGCTGAAGCAGAGATCCTGGGATGGGGTCTGGCCACCTGCATTTCAACAAGACTACCAGGGAATTCGATGCAAGCTCAAGTTTTGAGAGCCGCTGCTCTAAAGGCTCTATCTTAAAAAGTAAATAAAAATAAATTCAGTATCCTAGGTTGCAGAGTTGCACAAGAAAACAGAAAAACATGTCTGTTCTTTCTTTTCCTGCACAAAACATGATGATTTCTTTATTATCACGGAGGCCACACTCAGCCCCGCTCTGACGCTGAGCCCCCAACCAAGCCCAGGGTGTGTGTCCTGCGGCTGCCATAACCAAGTACCATAGACTGGGGTGCAGAGACAGCAGAACTTGATTCTCTCACAGTCTGGAGGCTAGCAGTCTGTGGTCAAGGTGTCGTGAGGGTTGGTTCCCTCAGGAGGTGCCAGGGAATGATCTGTTCCAGGCCTCTCTCCTAGCTTCTGGGGGTCGCTGGTAATTCTTGCTGGGGGTTCCTTGGCTTATAGAAGCATCAACCCAATCTCTGCCTCCATCTTTACATGGAGTTATCTGTGTGTGTACTCCTGTCTCTGTGTCCAAATTTCCCCTTTTTATAAGGACACCAGTCATACTGGATTAGAGTCACCCTATCCCGGGATGACCTCGTCTTTACTCATTACATCTGCAAGGACCCTATATCCAAATAAGGTCACACTGTGAGGTACTGGGGGTTAGAACTGCAGCATATGAGTTGTGAGAGGACACAGTTCAACCCAAAACACCCAGTAAAACCCACCCTTCTGTCTGGTGTCTAGACAGAGACTGTACACAGGCCTCACTCATTTATGAGTGAGCTTTCCAGGATTTCTGATTTGTAGAAGGGATCAGAGGCTGATCGCTTAGGCTTTCTGACCCTGGAGCTGACTACGAGGGACGCGCTGCCTGTTGAGAAGGGCTCTGCTCCTGGGCCTGGGCGCGTGCTGGGCATGACGTCCCTCCCACCCCTGGGCGGGCACGCGGCCTGGGAGCGACCTGACTTCCATCTGCACCTGGCTCGCCGTGAGCAGGTAACAGCACACCCACGTACGCTGCGGGCTATACCCTGACTCAGCGCTGATCTGCCCTGGCTTCTTGCCCCGTAGCCTCACATGACTGTGTGCCCCTGTGAGGGGTGTTGCATGTGTCATTTTATCACAGAATCCAATGTGAACATGATGTTTGTTTTACAGAACTTAGAACACAAAAAACTTACAGACAGGCTTTAGCTAAAAAAAATGACAGATATCTGCTAAGTATTTGCTCTCACGAACATCATTATTTTTTTAAAGTAATTAATGCCGCTTGTGAAATCAGAGAAGGACTCAGGTGCAGAAGTAACTAGTACCGCATGCCTTTCTCTATGGCTGTGCCACATCCAGCCTTGCCCTCACCCCTGTGTGTGCGTCATGGCATCTATGGACATGAGGCGCTGGAAGGACTGGTTTCTGGAGGTGAGTGAGGGCTCACGTCCTAGGGCGGCTGGGCCTGACGGTTGTTCAAGGTCAGAGCGGCTCAGATGTCCTGCGACCATGTTGGGGTCACGGTCCTCTGGTCTCACCTAAGCTCTGTAGGGAGTTGAGTTGTGTGTTGCACATGGGGTCTGTTTCAGGAAGGAGGAGGCCAGGGTTCCAGGTTCACAGGGGGAAACAAATAAGTAAAGCCCCTCCCCAGGGTGGCCCCTCAGCTAGGACGTGGCTTCTGGCAAAAGCCCCCTTGTCTGAGCTTCAAGTTGACTCTGTCCTCCCCTCTGCCACTGGCAGGCCACTTTCACACCCAGACCCCCTTCCAGGGCCACCCCGAGGGCCTGGAGCCTTGGCACCAACTGGGGAGGCCTCAGAGGAGTCTGTCCCATCTCTGCAGCCCCCAGCCAACCTTGGGGTGAGGTAGCCCCAGCAGCACACTCTCCTGGAGGCCCAGGAGAGTTTCCTGATAAGACACATGTGACCCAGCAAGGACCCAGCCCCCAATGTAGACAAAGGGCTTGGTCGGTCCCCTCCACTAGAGCTGAGCCATATGAACGCCAGGCTGCAGGGGGCTGCAGAAGCAGGCGGGAGCTGGGTCCGCCGGGCCTGGGCCCCCTGAGGCCAGAGAAGGTCACTGACTGGGGGCCTCTCGGAGTCCCGCTGGCAAAGCAGGAGGAAGGCCTCCGCAGGGTGGGCTCTTCTGGGAACGGGTCTGCGTCTACACCGCCGGCTGCCTGTTTCCTCGGCCATCTCCAGTTCAGTCCGTTTTAGACTCTGGTGGCCTTGAGGACAGGTTTACAGGATAAGTCCATCTGGTGCTTCAACATTCCCGGGAATGTTTGGGGGGTGGGAACAGGGTCAGGATATGGCAGAACAGCCATTTCCACGAGACTAGTTACCTGAGGTATGAGTCTCCTAGCGGGGCTGTAACAAAGCACCACCAACTGCGGCTTAGAACCCAGACCCATCCTCCCCAGGTCTGGGGCTATAGTCTGGGATCAAGGTGTCCCAGGGCCGCACTCCCGTCAGAGGCTCCAGGGAAGGGTCCTTCCTGCCTCTCCCAGCTCCGGGGGCTCCAGGCATCCCCTGGCTCGTGGCCACGTCACCCCAGGCTCTGCCCCCATCATCACGTGGCTTCTCCCTACGTCTGCGTCTTCTTACAGCCTCCTTTAAGGAGGCCCGTCACGTGTCCTTGGATTAGGGCCCACCCTGCCCCAGTGTGGCCTCATCTTAACTAATCACACCTGCAACAACCCAGTTTCCAAATAAGGTCACAGTCACAGGTACAGAGGGCAGGACTTCAACACATGTTTTCGGGGACACCATTCAACCACAGCACCTAACAGATCACAGACGCAGGACACGTGAGCCTCACCCCGGCCTGGGCCTCGCTGTCCGGGGCCTGTCTCTGCTCGTAGGTGCTGACAAGCACACGCGCAGGACACAGAACCCTAGGGTGACAGGCCTGCAAGGTCGCTGTCCCAGATCTCCTGGCCAAGCAGCTGAAGCAGTCCTCAGCGGGGGCTAGGGCTGGCTGGGGCCCAGCTCCTCAGACCCTCCCACACCTGTCCCAAAAGAGGGGCGCCAGGTGAAACCCACATAGGCCAGATGACCCCCAGAACTGGGCCTCTGTACTGGGAGTCCCTCGGGAGCGTGGTTCTCACACCTGCTCCCACGCTCCTTTTCTCCATCCCGCTGACCTCCCCCCAGCACCGTCCCCACGGGGGTGAGAGGTCTTCCCGCCCCCTCTCCTGGTCCAGCCCCTCACCTGTGCCTGACATTCAGAGGGCTCCCCACCCCTGGGGTCTCTGGCCCCAACCCCCAGGTCCCGGCCCTGCTGAGTGTCAGTCCCCCAGGCATCGCCGGTTCGCTCACAGCCCCCCCCGAGTCCGGGTGTCCCAGGTCATCCTCAGACACAGGTAATGCGAGCAGAGATGGCCAGCAGGGGCTGGTCCTGCAGCGCCTGACTCGGGGCCCTGGGAGGGACACCCACGCGGCTGGATGGGGACACTTGTTCTTTCCTGGGGAACCACAAGGCCCTTCGAGTTCAGCTGGGAATTTAACAGAGAGCGTCGCCTTTCTCCTGCTGCTTGTTTCGATCGAATGTTTCTTTTAGGTCCAAGGAGAGCGACTGGATTTAGGGACAGTTCTGGTCCTCAGAGAGTATGATCGCACAGGAACGCACACAGGGCAACAGACAAAATAGAAACGCTGGCTGGATTACATTACCCTTGAGAGAGCCAGCTGTGTACACAGCAGGGATGGGAGCAGCAGTGGGGAAGCTGGGGAGGGGGGAGGCTTCGACTCTGGGTTGAACCTGTTGACGTCAGTTCAAACATCACTTGATAAAGTGATGTTTGATACTCATACCTCAAACGATCTCCAAGGCATGGAGTTAAACAGAATATTGGAATGATATGGGCTATACGATGCCATTTATGGAAAAAGAAAAAAAACTCATCCTGCAGGATACTGTACATACTGTATGTATCCATCCTTACATCAACCCTTAGAAAAGGACCTGGAAAGATACACCCAAGCTCTCAAATGTTGGAGGGAAGAGACCGGGTTTGGGGGTGATAAAGGGACTGGAAACCTGCTGTGTAATTGCTGGGGTATTTTCACGTTTATCACTTTATTACAGAGGGTACAAATGAACAGCCAGACAAGAAGGCACACAGGACGAGGTCCTAGCGCCCTGAGTGTGGAGTTTCTGTCCCTGAGGAGTTGGGGTGCCATCCCCCTCCGGCATGTGGGTGCCTTCACCAAGCAGGAAGCCCCCTGATCTGTCATTGTTCATTCTGAAACTTTTACAAGGAGAATAAATTTCTATACCACTTAGGTAACAAAAAATTAGTTTTTTAAAAAGCCATAGCATTTTCAAGAGTGAAACACTTCAACAACTGTAAAAAGAAAAAGAAAAAGAAAAAGTGCTAGAAAAGCATAGAAAGTAAGTGTTTCTAGTAAAGACAGCCTGGGGGATCTGAGTTGAAACGATAGGGCATTTACCTTGGCTGTGCCTTTCCCGGCAGCTAAGGTAGAAGAGAAACACCAACAGCTGCACGGATTTTGCTTTCTAACTATTTAAAGGAAACACGTACATCTAACGAGAAAAAAATTTTCTCCTGGAATTGAATCGGCAGGAATTCGCCTTGAGGGTCCCTGGAGGAAAGTCGGAAGTTCCACTGGGGGTCTCGGTCCCGTTTGTGAAATGAGGGGCTCCTGCAGACGCCGAGGACCCTCCCCACCGGTGACTGTGACCAGCTCCTCCCCAGGTCCCACCTGCGCTGTGTGACAGTGGGAGTTTGGGGAGGAGACGCAGAGGTGCTTCCCACACCCCAGGGCCTGCCCCACGTGAGGACAGGACCGTTGATCCAGACTCGTGGGCCGAGGGTGATGGACCTGAGCACAGGCCTCTCAGAAAAGCTCTGTGAGTAGATATTACTTATTACTATCATACTCCCGTTTGACAGCCGAGAAAACGGAGGCCCAAAGCATGTATATATAACTTGCCTAAAATTTTGCAACCAGTAAGCACCAAAACGGGGATCATTTGGACCCAGTCCTTTGATGCCAGGACTCCATGCTTCTCCAAGGAATACATTTTCCACAAATACACACACACACACACACACACACGCCTCTTTCCGTCCATGCTTGGGGCACTTGTAACCACGCAGCCGTTGGGGGTTAGCCCCCTGGGAGGCCTCCCTCCCCAGGGTACATCGTAGCTGTGCGAGTTCTCATTTCCCCACAGCTCCCTTGTTGGACTGGAGATTCGGGAAGGCGGGTCTTCACGGCCGTGTCTAGACCAGGGCCAGCCCACGAGAGGGTCTCAAGCAACATTCGTGGACTCAAATCCACACCAGCGACCACCATCATGCGGGTGAAGGAAGACGAAGGTCTTCCACGCTCCAGGCAGCCCCAACTATGGCTGCGGGGAGAATTCACAAGGAGCAAACCCACACCCGCAGAGAGAGGCTGTCAGTTTGCTGGGGGCGAGCGAGGGCTGCCTGAGTCCCTTAGTGCCAGGGTCTGAGTGGATGGCTCCTGTCAAGAGTTCTCGCCGTTCTCGATCCCAATCCCAGGAAGGTAGAAGTGTGTGAAAGAACACGAGTCTTCCCAAACTCGGCCCCCAAACATAACCAATAGAAAATATAATTTTGATATCCAGCCCTCAGACCTTTTAGATGTAATTTCGCATCTTTATCATCTATAGGATTGTACCATCCGTGTCGTGGAACCTCTGGGTTTTGTTTGTAGGGTTGACAATACGCTGTAGATTTTCCGTGGCAATGCCTGTGGCTGGTGAGGAATATTCCTGCGTGAATAGCCCACAACACGGACCAAGTCCTGTGAATAGAGATTCGTTAGTTTGCTGTGGCTCTGTCGCTTTGGCCGCTGCATATACCATGACACTCGTGTTTGACAAAACTGAGCATTTTACAAAGAGGAGTCGGCCTTTCTCTGGAAGGTGGAGCCAGGTGTCCCCACCCCTCGCGGAGGACTTCTCAGTCTGCAAGAGCCCCTGGAAAGGCCAGCGTAGGACACAGGTGAGCCTGGGCCCAGGGGTAGGCAGAGCCCGTCTGGGGACCGAGCAGGGTAGGACCATTGCTCCCGGGCCAGAGAGGCTGCTGGCAGGACAGGGTCGGGGCCGTGCTCTGTTCCCGTTCATTTCCCTCTGAGGTCAGGGCCGCTGAGCTGGTCGGATGCAGGCGTGGTCCTGGCGAGGCTGCTGGCTGGGAAGACCCAGGGCAGGTGGTGCCCGGACTGTGGTCCGGATGTTTGCAGAGACCTGGTTCTGATCCAAGGCTGGTGCTGAAACCAGAGCTGCCAAGGCACAGCTGTGGGGCAAACACCTGGCAGAGCATATGGGACCCGGTCTGACCACACGTGCTGTGATGGGTGTCGTGTTGGGGACAGGACTGACCTCTGGGCTGATGAAGCCCCGGGGCTCTTGGGCGTGTCGAGTGCAGGCTTGGGAACCACATGAGGAGGTCCAGCCTTCCTTCCGATGCAGACAGGGTGGGCGTGCCCCCATCGGCCAGCTCAAATCCATGTCTTTGAATCTGGACCCCAAGATTCCCACCCTGGGCTGCACGTCCCTTCTCCCAGCTACTCCATCAAAGCCTCGCCTGGGGGCTGCTACGAGGGGTCTCTCCCGATGAAACCAAGGTCCCGAACTATTGGCCTCAGGATGGGGACACGGGCCTGACCTGAGCACAGGGGACTTTAAATCTGGATCCAGAGGCCACAGCAGAGGGTCAGAGAGATGGAAGGGTAAGAGGGATTCGAGGAGGGACTGGTGCTCTGCGGTTGAAGAGGGAGGGGCCACGCGGCAGGGAACTTGGCCAACAGCCCACGAGGAGCTGGATTCTGCCAACAGCCGTGTGAGCTGGGAAGGAGACCGGGGTCTGGATGAGAAGGCAGCCAGCCCGCACCTAGACCTCAGCTCAGGAGACCCCGGGCCCCTGACCGCAGACACTGTGCGGTGACCATGCTCATGTCATTTGTCACCCAGCCCAGCTAGCCAACACAGGCACAGGTGAGGAACGGGGAGGCTGACGGACTGGGCCAGGTGTAGCCAGGAGGGGACACGGGCGCTGCCAAGATCAGGTGGGCAGGACAGACGCCTGGCTGTGCGCGTTGGGGAAGGGAGGCGGTCAGAGCAGGTGCCTGACGGGAACTTGTGACCAACTGACTAGCGGTGGCCTCAGTGGCATCGAGCTGCTTCCTTCTCTGAGGTGAGGCCTGAGTTGGCAGCTCCGACTCAGACACCCTGGGGAATTAAAGGCGCTTCCCTCTCTGGTTGTCAGGACCTCCCAGACCCTCCTTCCCACCGCTGAAAACGAGTCACTCAGGGCAACACTGGTTGCGTGAAAGGTGCTGAAGCTGCTCGACCACGTCCTCTGGTCCTCCCGGTGGCCCCCCTACAGTGACCAGGTTTGCCCTTGGCCAGACCCTTCTGATCCCCTGACCCAAGGCCACGGTGAAGCCTCTCTGCCGTCTGTGCGCCCCTCAGCCGCCAACGTTCGCTGTGCCCATTTCCAGGGCTGTGCCCCGTCTGAGACCGTGGCTTCTGGGGTGCTGGCCGCGCGGCTGCATGAATCACTCTTTACCTGGAGGGGGGGCCAGCAGTCCCCGGCGTGCACAGAGGAGATACGTCTGCGTGTTGTTTGTTTCCCTGTCACCATCACAGTTTCTGACAATGTGGCCTGTGTGAGTTTAGAACTTATTCCAGGCCAGGCCTCCCTCCCTCTTGCCCAGAACTTCAGGGCTGCGTGGCCCTCACGCCTAGGAAGGTCCTAGCACAGGGCGGAGTGACCTCAGGGCCTGGGTCAGGGAAGGCGTGTGAGGCCGGGCAGGAAAGCGCCCTGCGAACCTTGAATTAAACGACAGAATGGAGGCGCGAATGTCAGAAATCAGAAGTGCTAATTTCTCTCCCACTGTTTAGGCCAGAGTCAGTCCTCGTGCCTCGGCTGTAATGCAAATGGCCTCAGCCTGGTGCCACCTAACAAGCTCCCAGGGCTGATCCCCAGAAAGCTAGTTCCAGGAGGTCCAGGGTCGATTCCATCCAAAGGATACCATGATCCTGCTGGTGGGGCCGGGGCAAGGGTCCGGACTTTGGCCTCTTCCTCAGACAGCCTTCGTCCGAAGCCTGCTGGTGTCCCCTCGGCTGGTGTGACCGTGGGCAGGAGTCGGGGCCCCCAAGCCTCCCTGTACATGGTGGTTGGGGACAGTAAGAAACCCTGCAGCCCTGGAAACGGGAAAATCCTCCCACACACCTGTTGATTGGTTTTTTTTATTTTTTATTTTTTTTAACATCTTTATTGGGGTATAATTGCTTTACAATGGTGTGTTAGTTTCTGCTTTATAACAAAGTGAATCAGTTATACATATACATATGTTCCCATATCTCTTCCCTCTTGAGTCTCCCTCCCTCCCACCCTGCCTATCCCACCCCTCTAGGTGGTCACAAAGCACCGAGCTGATCTCCCTATGCTATGCGGCTGATTCCCACTAGCTATCTATTTTACGTTTGGTAGTGTATATATGTCCATGCCTCTCTCTCACTTCATCCCAGCTTACCCTTCCCCCTCCCCATATCCTCAAGTCCATTCTCTAGTAGGTCTGTGTCTTTATTCCTGTCTTACCCCTAGGTTCTTCATGACATTTTTTTTTCTTAAATTCCATATATATGTGTTAGCATACGGTATTACTGTGGTAAAAACAACCTAACACGACATTTACCTTTCTACCCACTTCAAGGTCTGTCCAGCTCAGTGGCATTCAGTACATTCACATTGCTGTGTAACGATCACCACTGTCCGTCTCCAGAACTTTATCTTCCCAAACTGAAACTCCGCCCCCATGAAACACTCCCTCCCATCCCCTCCCCCAGCCCCTGGCCCCCACCGTCCTGCTGTCTGTCCCTATGAATCTGACTCCTCCCGGGACCTCATGTAAGTGGATCAGAGAGCATTTGTCTTTCTGTGTCTGGCTTATGTCATTAGCATAATGTCCTCGAGGTTCATCCATGTCGTGGCAGGTATCAGAATGTCCTTCCTTTTTCAGGCTGCAATAATACCCCATTGTGTGGATGGACCACTTTTTCTCTGTCCATCTATCCCTTGATGGACACTGGGTTGTTTCCGCCCCTTGGCTATGGTCAGTAGAGCTGCTGTGAGCATATGGGCATACAAATATCTGTTTGAGACTCCACTTTCACTTCTTTTGGGTTCATGCCCAGAAGTGGAATTGCTGGATCATATGGTATTTCTATGTTTAATTTTTTAAGGAACTGCCATACTGTTTTCCACAGGGGCTGTGATTCATTTCTGCTAACATTTTCCAAAAGATCTTTAAAAAGGAAACTAGGAGCAGACAGCAGGAAGTGAATCGTTTGGTCTGAAACCCAGAAGGGGAGCGGGTTCCTCGGATCCTGCGGGCCGAGGGGCTGTCCCCGGGCTCCAGCTGTGGCGGCCCCCGCGCCCGCCCACGGTCCCCACCCACTGCCCCTTGGGGGCTCCTTCCCTGGGCACTGGAGGCTGAAAGAGTGCAAGCCCCTGCCCACAAGCGGGACCCTCCCCCAACCCCAGTCCCACGAGCAGTAAAAACCCAGCTGGCGCCCTCCCAGCTCTGAGCTGCGATCCAACCCGCTAAGGAGGCTGCCCTGCTCTCCTCCGAAAGCCTGGGCACTAATGACCCTTCCCCCACCGCGGGTGCACTTGTGGCGTCATTGGCCTCCGCCTCAGAACTGAATTTGGAATGGGGCTTCATCCGGCCTACGAGGGTTGACTGCCCCAGGGCTTTCACAGCAGGCCTGCTGGGCCAGGGCTTTGGCACCTGAGCACGTGGGTCCCCGTGTCCACAGGACGCTGTGAGCTCGGGCCGCACAGGGCTGCGCGGGGTGGTCTGAACTGTAGGTCGCAAAACCTCCACCTGCTTCTTTTTCACCCGAGGTGGCTTCCCGCATCGTGTGTCCTAACTCCGGCCCATAATGAGTGACAAGGAGGGGGACAGGTCAGAGCTGCCATTATGTCCCCATCCCAGCCCTGAGCCCACGGCACCTGGCAGCGCTCGGCAACAGTGGACGGGCAGGAGGTCAGCTGGGGGGTCTACCACGACCCCACCAGGGGCCGATCAGAAATCCACGCTCCTCAGACACACTGTGACATCGCATCTCTCCCTCGACTTCGGTCCTGACCGAGGGCCAAAGTCCCAGCCTGGCCCCCTCCCAGTGGGCCTGGGTCAGGACTAACCATAAAGCACTGCTCTCTACCCTGGGGGATCCCACAGGGGAGCCTCACTCCTGTGGTGGCTGAGGGGTCTGTAGACTCCTCCTGAGGTTCAAGTCACATTGGAATGATTCTGCTGGATAGAAGAGATTTTGTGTGGGGCTTCCCTGGTGGTGCAGTGGTTAAGAATCCACCTGCCAATGTAGGGGACACGGGTTCAAGCCCTGGTCCAGGAAGATCCCACATGCCGCGGAGCAACTAAGCCTGTGCACTGTAACTACTGAGCCTGTGCTCTAGAGCCCGCGAGCCACAACTACTGAGCCCACGTGCCACAACTACTGAAGCCTGCGCACCTAGAGCCCGCGAGCCACAACAAGAGAAGCCACCGCAATGAGAAGCCCGCGCACTGCAATGAAGAGTAGCCCCCGCTCACCACAACTAGAGAAAGCCCGCGCGCAGCAACGAAGACCCAACACAGCCAAAAATAAATAAATAAATAAATAATGACTAAAAAAATAAACAGTTTCTGTTAAAAAAAAATGGACATGATGCCATTATCATATCTAAAAAAAATAAAAAAAGAAGAGATTTTGTGGTTTCTTTTAAGCTGGATCTTCCCTTTTTATTCCCTCCCTTATAATAGGGCAGGCTCAGAAAATCAGATGTCAGGAACACAAGGGTGCCTCTGAGCTGTTCTCCCAAATTACTGTGCAGCTCAGAAAAGTTTAACTAGTTTAGTTAATTCTATGTGATGCTCTATCAGGGCAAGCTGGGAAGGGGCTACTTAAATCCAAGGTCTAATTTTTATCCTTCTCTGAAAAAAGCAGCTGTGAATAGTACCTGCTCCAGCGGGCTGCTGTTAAATTTGATTGTCTCTTAGCTTGTGAGTTTTCCTGTAGTGAGATTTGGTGCCAGCACCTGTGATATAAGTAAACTTGTAAGCCCACCAGGACGTCAGCGGGAGGAAGAAGACCCTGATTAGCGACGCTTCCTCGGGGCTGGGACCTCAGATGTGACTCCTCTTTGCCCTGGCCTGGCCTGACCCCAGGGCATTTCTACTGCGGACTCCACTCCACGCTCCCCCTTGGTGGCGTGGGAGCCCTGGCTTCAGCACCACGGCCAGCTCCGGACTCTCCCCTTTGGGGAGAAGCTTCCTGCCCCGTTCAGCCCAGATCTTTTGTTCTGTTCCCACGTCTTCCCAACTCACATCCAACTCACATCGTTAGACAGGAGGTCAAATACCCTGCAATGTGAGGGGCTTTGGGGACCAGGTTCGTTTAGGTGGGGCAGTTACAGGGCTAGATCAGTCCCAGGGCCTCCGCCGTCCTTCCGCTGCCTGGTCCTCAAAGAGCTCGTGTAGCGTCAGCCTGGACGTCACTCTGACCTGCCCTCTCTCTCCAGATAACTCACCCCACGCTTGCTGTCCCTCCCCCGGATCCTGCGACATTTATTCACGCTGCGTGTTTGCTGAGCTAGCTCTGTGCTCACCGTGGCCAGGTATGGGCACCAGGGAATGAACAAGACAGTCCCAGTAGATGCTCTGGGGAAAGGAGTCTGGGGGTGAGGCTGGCACCAACGGGAGAGTCCTGGGCCTTGGGTCCCCACAGCTGTGACCAAATGCTTGTCAGGGACAGAAAGGCAGCAGAACCTGCCCAGGATGGAGGTCATCATTCACGTACCACAGCAGCAAGGGGACTCAAGGTCAAACAGCCGGGATGCAGCAGGCAGGCTGGCAGCAGTAGGTCACAGAGCCCCAGCACCAGGCTCAGGGTCCAGGGTCAGCAGACAGGCTCGTGGATGGGACGTCAAGAGCAGGCCAGGGACTTCCCTGGTGGTCCAGTGGTAAAGAATCCACCTTCCAACGCAGGGGATGCAGGTTCGATCCCTGGGAGGGGAACTAAGATCCCACAGGCTGCGGGGCAGCTAAGCCCACATGCCTCAACTAGAGAGAGAGAAGCCCACCTGCCACAACAAGATCCCACGTGCCTCAATGAAGATCCCACATGCCGCAATGAAGATCCCACGTGCTGTAACTAAGACCCGCAACTAAGACCCGATGGAGCCAAAAATAAAGAAAATAAATAGATATTTTTAAAAATAAAATAAAGTCTAAAAGAAAAAAGAGCAGGCCGGGCAACGAAAGCAGGCCTGTCTGAGGCCAGGGCCCCAGGAGATACTGACTGCTGGATGCAGAGGGGCAGAGCCTGGAGCTACAGGTCAAGCTGTTGTGAGATGAGGTCCAGAGGCTGGGAACCAGGCAGGGCCTAAGAGAGGGTTCCGGACCCCAGACATAGGGACCCCGACCGGAGGAGGGGAAGAGAGAGAGAAGGGCCAACAGGGGTCAACAAGCGTGGCTCTCCTTCCCACTGTAATAGCCCCACACGTGGGCTAGGTCTTCAGCACCTAGAGATGAAAATCTCTATGCTCATTCTCTTGGCAGCTACACCAGGTGATGGCTGTCCTGTCCCCATCCCTTGGGGAAAAAGTCCCTGATTTGGGGGAGCCACCCTCCCCACTCCCAGGCCACGTGGTGCACTTGGTGTCAACTCACTCCCACCGATGCTCAGACCGGGAAGGCAGCCAAGGGGCAGGGACTCAAGCCAGCCCTGTGGGACACAATTCCGGGACTTTCGTTGGACGTCTCAGCAAGTCGGAGCTCCCTTTTCGCTGGATTCCCAGCTGCAAGGAGTGGAAGCTGGGTGCTCCTGGGGCTGTCACATGTTCACATGGCAGGACCGTGAAGCCCACATGGAGGAAAGCAAAACAGAAACAGAGAGAGCGAGGGGAGAGAAGAACGATGGAAAGACAGAGGCCAAGACGGGAAGAGAGAGCCTGCCAGCCCTGGGTCCGCCCATCAGCAGGTCCCCTTGGCCGTTTGGAGTTGGGTTTCCCACACTTGCAGGCAGGCTCCCAACTGGTGCCTGGGACTATGCAGGCCCCAGGGGGCTGGCCTGAGGCTGCTTTCTTCTTCTGGAAGGTTTCAGGACACACGGGAGAGATGGGAGGTGGAACCCTGGGGTCTGTCTGTTCCCAGAGCTCCCTACACTGCCTGTGCCCGCAGCCAACCTTCAGAGAGACTTCCAGCATGGCTGGATTTTGCAGCATCCTGACTGTGTCACTTCTAGCATAGTCTGAACTCGTCCCCAAGACTGGGGTGCAGGGCAGGCTCCAGAGAAAGTTTTCCCACACCTCTGCCTCACTGCTTGTTCTTTCTTTTGTGTTTTTGCTTCTCCTTCTAACATTGTCCATCATGGGACTTCCCTGGTGGGCCAGTGGTTAAGACCCTGTGCTTCCACTGCAGGGGGTATGGGTTTGATCCCTGGTCGGAGAACTAAGATCCCGCATGTCATGTGGTGTGGCCAAAAATAAATAAATAAATAATAAAATAAAAAACAGGCAACATTCAATATTGTCCATTGTGTTTCTTCATCCTGAGACAAACTGTCCCATTTCTTCTGAATCAGGGAGAGTCATCTCCCCTTTCCTGTCAGCCATCCTCTTGGGGCACTGTAACCCAGCAGGACCCTATGGAGCAGACCCCTCTCCCCCATGCCCTCCGCCTGCCTCTTTTTTTGTAGAAAAACTTTAGCCAAAGAATAAATTAATCAGAGAAGTAAGGAAATGCAGGATCAAAGGAAACTAGTCAAGCAAGATGAAATAATATTAGTTTAGCCATTAAATAAAGTCAAGGACCTTTAGTCCCTCCTCAAGAGCTATAGATACTATTCTGAGTCACGTCCTTTGAGCTGTTTTGCAGACACTGAAACCCCACCAGGTGGAGGAAGTTCACTGCACGCTGCCCACCAGCACGGAGACCCCAGACCGGTTGGAACCAGAAGGTTGATGATGTTGACTCCCGATGACCTCACCACCAGCCAATCAGAAGAAGGTCCATGAGCTGACCACGCCCCCCACATGCCTCTCCCCAGCACGTAGCCCCTTCCTCTTTTCCCTATAGAATCTCAGAGCAAAACTCGGGGAGTGCGGGGTTGGTTCTTTAGGACATGAGTCCACCTTCCCCCCAGGACTGCCAGCTTCCTCAGTAAAGCTGTCTTGCCTTTTACCCAACACTTGTCTCTCAGTATTGGCTTCTTGAGCAATAAGCAGCCGAAACTGAGTTTGGTAACAGCACCTGCACCCCTTTTACTTGGTACAAAGTATTTTCAAACGTTCCTATATGTGGCATATTTTTTGGAAAAATTGTTTGATATGTGTCAAAAGCAATAAAATGCTCTATTTGAGCAAATCTCTGTGATTCTGCCTAAAGGCAATTATCTGCTTCCCCAAAAAAACTATACACAAAGATGTTTGTCACAGAATTTAAATTGAAAACAGTACGTATCAAAAGGGAATGGTTTGATCAATTTGATAAAATATGTGCAGTCATTAGAATTATTAATATTACCGTGCTTACCAGAAAATCTCAAAGGCTAAAGGAAGGCTAAAATCTGTAAACATAATTGCTTACAACAATACAAAAAATTCTATGATCTGGGGGAAAGATTGAAGGAGTATCAGCCAAAATATTCACAATTATTGTCTTCATGTGGTCAGACGGACCTACTTTCTTTTTTTAGTTTTCTGAATTTCTCCAATTTCATTTAATTAAAATTTTATATTTTAATTTAGAAATATGCTTCCAGGCCAGTTACCCCATTTCTGAGATGTGGCTCCTAACACATAATGAAATTAGCTCCCACCCACAATTCCAGTGATGTGCACAAATGGTTTGGGGTCAACAATGAAAGGATGATAATTATGTACCATGAAACAGGAAAAGACAGTTATTAATTATAGCCTCAGTGATTAACCTTCCATCCACCTCGCAGTCATGTAGGTGAAAATCAACCAGAAGGTAGATGGGAAGGTACCCAGGAGGAAATTAAAGCCCGGTTCGAAGGCTGGGAGCTCACACGCTGGAGCAGAGCCTGGTGTACGCTTCCTAAATCCTAAACAGGGTGAGGAGACTGCAGTTTATATCTAACTAGATCAGATTCTCCCCTAACACTGGGGACTGCAGCTCTGCCATGGGTGAGAAGTGAAGGCACAGAGCAAGTCTGTTCAAACGTCCCCTGGAGCTTGTGAACATCCCCCTTTAAAGACCTGAGGTGGGTCCTTCAGCATCCTTCAGTGAGGACAGAGTTCTGCAGGGGGAGAATCCCTGGTTTCAGGGAACTCTCCGGCCACCTCGGACCTGAAATCCCAGTGTTCACCATCCTCTCGCTTATCAGCTGTGCCCATGGTACGTGAGCCCCGTGGCAGTGGGGACCATGTCCTTCCAGCTCACCCCATATCCAGCGCCCAGCACAACACATACCGGGCACTGTGCTTGGATATTTGTGGTCACTCATTGCCTCTGTTTTAAGCACACTCAGGATTTGTTTTAATGAGGTATGTTAAGACACACAGACATGGACATGATGTCTGCCTGTTTGTTCACACAGATCCCTAGAATCAGGAGACACATCTCACCATGCAGGGCCACATGAAGAAGCACCAGGGTCGGTCTGGAGGCAGAGGGAGTGAGAGGAAAATGTGGGCAAGTGTTAGATGGTGGTTTCCACAGGAAGGATGGGTGAGCAGGGTCAGCAGGCTTGGGATTGGCTGGTCTGAATCATTCCAGCAGATGCTGGGCGCAGAGGCTGTCCCCAGGTATCTGGCACCTGCCCTGGGTGATTAGGGCAGGTGGACAGCGGCCCAGAGTGAGGGCTCCATAGAGGATGGGATTGGGATGTGGGCTCTGGATTGGTTGGTCTATATATGAAAGAATTTGAAGGTGAGTTGTTTACTATCTCTAGGAATTAGCTAACCTGGGAGGGGCCACCCCTCCACTGTCAACAAGGCCCCAGTATGTCAAAGCATCAGACACAGAAGATAAAAAGATGCGGTGATACAGTCTCTATAGATGTGTATTTTATTGTCAGGAAGTCTAAGCTGAGGTTTGCTGTACATTTGTGTCTCCTGGGCTTGGTGTTAGCTCTAATCCTTAGGACCTTTCCCAAATATTCCTTCTTTTTTGTGGGAGTCTTTGGTGCTACCTGCCAATCATCCCCCTTCTCCCTCTGGGAGGGAACACGAGGTAGGGCTGTTCTTCTGGCTTCCTGTAAACAGGAAGGGGGAAGGGACAGTCGTAGGGTTCTCACAATGTGTGTGAAGTAGAACCAAATCATTTGAAGGTAGAATGTGTGAAGTAAAGATGTACACTGTATACACATGGCAGCTTGGGAGAGCACAGGGGTGGGGGACCGGGAAGGGTGAAACAGGGGAGGGAGAGGGCACCCCACAGTGTGGCCTGACACGACGCACCTCTGTGGGCTCCCCCCTCCCCCGGCTCCACCCCACAGGCCCTGACAGAGGCAGAGGTCTCCTAACAAGCGGCTTTGGTTCATGATCATTTCGGAAAAACACAATTGAATTCTTGAGTGTGAGTGAATAAGCTCGAATCCGTTGCCTGCTGGGGCCACAGCCTTGTTCAGAGCCCTCCCTTCACTCCTGCTGTGAGCTGCCCACTCTCAGGGGAAGGAGCTGGTGAGGGAAGCAGGCATCAGAAGTGAGATCATTATTGGGCGGGGAGCACACTCGTGCCCCGGACCGGGAGGAAGGCTCTGGCCTTTCCCCTTACATGGTGGTGAAGGGCCATAGGACACGCTCTTCCATAGGTGAGCCCATAGGTCAAGTTGTTATTTAGAGGTTGACCATCAAAGATAGAAGTAACAGCTCTCTGACTACTCCTGTAGCCCTCTGTTCCTATTAACCTAACCCTGTGGGGAAGGGGGTTAAATTAACCTTTCACTGGATTGAACTTTTGAAAAACGTGTTTGCCAAATAAACATCTGGCCGTAAGGGTACGTTTCATCTCCATGGGGTTCTGTGGGACTTCCACACCATCTCAGGAGCAGTGCTAGGGGAACTGGTCTGCAAAACATAGGAAGACCACACTCCACACCTGGACCGAGAGGTATGGCCTGTCACTAAGCATTTTCCCGTGGGTGACATTCAACATGATGGCAGAGAGCTGCTCCACCAGCAGCACCACAGAGGGTCCTGGGCCTGATTTCTAACACCAGGTGCTGGGTGGCACCTGTCCGCTGAGGGACACACTCAAGATGCTCCAAAGCAGCGTGACTTCCAGCCAGAGGAGGAAAGAAAGTGCTGTGTTTGTATCTTCTCTATCTCCCTGAAACACAGGAGGGGGTAGCAGACTGGTTTCAGGTCAGACTCAAGCCTTACATATGCGCATAGGGAGGAAAAGACACCGCATGAGAAATTCATCTCCGGTTAATTGATCTGATGATAAAACGAATGGCAGGTCCTTTGGGACACATTCCATATAAGAAGAAAGTATTGAAAACACCACTGCTCTGCTCCAGCTCTCAGCCCATTCTGAATAAGACAGGGAATCTTCTGGCTTCCTTAATGAAATGATGGTCCCTTATTCCAAGGTTGGCGATGGGTTTCCTTCACTGTCATCAATAAATGATGACACTAGCAGATGCCTTTCCTTTGCTTGTTGTGGGCTAAATTCGAGACACCCTGCTCCCAAAAGGGCAAGGTGCACGAGAGATGGACCTCCTGGACATATGCTCCTTCCCAGGCCAGCCTTGAGCACCAGGGTTTGATTTCATTAAGGGAATCAGAAAGGGGCACCTTACAGACAGACACAAAATCGTCAGGACCATGGCCCAACCACACTCTCATGGACCACCATCCACCAGCTGAGAAGATGGCACGGTCAGGAGGTGCCAGAAAGACCTACAACCTCTAGACATACAGCCATGGACCATTTCCTTCCCCAGGTCCCCTCCCCCAACTCCACAAGGCCAACCGCTATTGGTCATACAAATAGAGCTGAGCTAGCACTCCACCAGAGCTGGGCTATTGACAGGGAGAGCTGGCCTTGCATCAAAATTAGAGAAAGAGAAGATTTTAGCAGGAATAGCTGCTTTCAGAATGGCTGAGTAAGGACTTTCAAAACACTGTTCCTCCATAAAGGCAATGAGAACACTGGCCAAAAAAAATTATGAAAATGAACTTTTTCAGAACTGTGGAAATTAACCAAATGCTTGCAACAATCTGAGAAACATTTATTCAAGAAAACAGCTGAATCTCAGAGAGAACAGTGAGCTTTGTACTATGTCAGCTTGCCCTAGTCCCATTCCCCCATTCATCTCTGCAGTAGTTTGAAAACCAACACCTTCAAAATCACAGTAGCCATGAAAGCCAGCAGCCTAGCACCCACTGGAGGGGTCACACTCGGTTTGGGGCTCACCAAAACCCCAACTCCTGACGTGTCATCATTTGACCTGTGTGGTAGCCCCCTGGAAACCCCCACTTGCAGGGCTTGTCTTTATTTGACCTGAATCAGACCTTACTTATTTTCAACAAGTTGGAAAGAATCAGTGGCAACTATTTAACATCACAGCTGCCTGAGACAGTGTTTCCAGTTGAGACAAACAAGAAGCTGACAGAAACATAAAAGGAAAAGCTGGGGAATGAGATGCCCACAGGGGGCTTTGAAATGCCCTGGCAGAGTCCTGGGAATGTAGAAATTGAACATCACTAATAGAAGGACATTTAGGAGATTCACAAATAGGTGGAAATTAAATAACCCACTCCTAAATCACCAGTGGGTCAAAGGAGAAATCACAAGATAAATTAGAAAATACCTTCAAATGAATGAAAATACAACATTCTAAAATTTATGAGATGCAATGAAATAGTGCTAAGAGGAAGTTTATACCTGTAAATACCCACATTAGAAAAAATATCTCAAGTCAATAACTTAACTTTCTACCTTAAGAAACGAGAAAGACAAAAGCAAGCCATAGCAAGAAGAAGGAAACAATCAAGATTAGAGAAGAAATAAATGAAAGCATATAAAATAGAAAAATAATAGAGAAAATTAACAAAACCAAAAGTTGGCTCTTTGAAAAGATCAACCCTTTGATAAGCTTTTAGCTAGAGTGAACAAAAAAAGAGAAAGAGAGAGAGAGAGAGAGAGAGAAGATCCAAATTACTAGGATAA
Source organism: Monodon monoceros (assembly GCF_005190385.1). Lineage (NCBI taxonomy): Eukaryota > Metazoa > Chordata > Mammalia > Artiodactyla > Monodontidae > Monodon > Monodon monoceros. The sequence goes on from NW_021703767.1 coordinate 2,207,756, forward strand.
AAGTGGTGGGATGGGAGGAATTGGGAGACTGGGGTTGACACATATACACTATTGATACTATGTATAAAATAGAGAACTGGGGGGAACACACTGTATAGCACAAGGAACTCTACCTAATGCACTGTGGTGTCCTAAATGGGAGGGAAATCCCAAAGTGAGGGGATCTATGTACGTGTATGGCTGATTCATTTTGCTGTGCAGTAGAAGCTAACACAACATTATAAAGCAACTATACTCTAATGAAAATTTTTAAAAAATTACTAGAATAAGGAATGAAAGAGGAGATATTGTTACTGACCTTGTAGAAATAATTCAAAAAGAATTATGAAATACATGAACAATTGTATGCCAACAAATTAGATAAGTTAGATGAAACAGACAACTCCTACACAAACTACCAAAACTGACTCAAGAAGAAACAGAAAATGTCAATAGAACTATAACAAGTTAAAGATATTGAATTAGTAATTTTTTTAAACTAACCCCAAAGAAAAGACAAGCCAAGATGGCTACACTGGTAAATTCTACCAAACATTTAAGGAATAATGAACGCTAATCCTTCACAAACTCTTCCAAAAAAAACCAAAAGAGTAGTGAACACTTCCCAACTCATTTTACGGAGCCATTCCTACCCTGAAACCAAACCAGACAAAGGTATCACAAGAAAACTATAGACCAATATCCCTTATGAATATACATACAAAATTCCTTGACAAAATACTATCATATCAATCCAGCAACATAGAAAAAGGATTCTATACCATGACCAAATGGCAGCTATCCCAGGAATGCATGGTTAGCTCAAAGCACACATTTCAATCAATGTAAGACACCATATTAATAGAATAAATGATAAAAACCATGTGATAATCTCAATAGATTCAGAAAAACCATTTGGCTAAATCTAACAACTTTCATGATTAAAAACTCTAACAAGGTGGAGTCAAGAAGGTGGTGTGGGAAGAAGCAGAGTTGGCGTCTCCCCACAACTAGGGCGCCTGCCAGCCGCTGGTGGGGAACTGTGACGCCCAATGAGATGGGAGGAACCCCCAAGTGAACCGGTAGGATGTTGGGGGACAGAGGGGGGAGGAGAGGTGAAGGCCAGATGGGGCCGGCACCCCTGAGGCCAGGGAGATCAGGAGAGGCAGGAGGGAGGGACTCTCTGGAAGAGCGAGAGAGGAGCGGGAATGGGCCATCACCTGGCCCACTGGGCCAGGGAGACTGCTGAGTTCCCAAGCCAGTCCCCTGCCCTCCAAAGCCCCCTCCAGGCCGCGTGGGTCCTGGCGACATAGGAGGGAGGCCGGGGAGATCAGGAGAGGCAGGAGGGAGGGGCCCTCCCAGACCGGAGGAGCAGGAGAGGAGAGGAGGGCATTTGCCCTGCCCACTCGAGCCCAGGAAGCCTGCTGGGCTCCCAGGTGAGGTCCCTGCCCTCTGAGACCAGGGGTGGGGGGCACACCTCGGCCCCGTCTGTGCCTTGAGCCTAAGCCCCACCCCCGACAGCCCCCAGCGCCTTTTCCAGCCCTATGGGTCCTGAGCATTGGCCCTGCCCACCACCCAAACCTCACCCTCGCTTAGGCCACGACCCCACAGCCAAGGCCTTTCCCCCCTCTTTTTTTTTTCTTTTTCTTTTCCCTTCTCTTTTTTTTACTGTTGTGCTACTGATGTACCTTCCAGTTGTTGACTCGTCTATATTTTTATTTTCATATTCTTTCTAACATATCTGTTAGTTTCCTAGTCTAATTTTACTTTGTTATTGTTCTTTTTTTTTTTTTTTTTTTTTT
>NW_021703767.1:2209636-2267054 GCF_005190385.1 Monodon monoceros
TTTTTTTTTTTTTTTTTTTTTGGCCACCCCACGTGGCTTGTGGGATCTTGGTTCATGAGCCCAGGGTCGGGCCAAAGCTCCTGTGGTGGGAGCTCTGAGTCTGAACCACTGGAGTAACAGAGAACCTCAGACCCCAGGGAATATTCATCAGGGTGAGGTCTCCCTGAGATCCTCATCTCGGCACCAAGACCCAGCTCCACCCAACAGCCTACAAACTCCAGTGTTGGAAGCCTCAGGCCAAACAACCAGTGAGACAGGAGCACAGTCCCACTCGTTAAAAAAAAAAAAAGAGAGACGGCAAAAAATTATGTCACAGATGAAGGAGCAAGGTAAAAACCTACAAGACCAAATAAATGAAGAGGAAATAGGCAATCTACCTGAAAAAGAATTCAGAGGAATGATAGTAAAGACGATCCAGAATCTCAGAAATAGAATGGAGGCACGGATTGAGAAAATACAAGAAATATTTAACAAAGATCTAGAAGAACTAAAGAACAAACAAACAGAGAGGAACAACACAATAACTGAAATGAAAAATACACTAGAAGGAATCAATAACAGAATAACTGGGGCAGAAGAATGAATAAATGAGCTGGAAGACAAAATGGTGGAAATAACTTCTGAGGATCAGAATAAAGAAAAAAAAATGAAAAGAATTGAAGACAGTCTCAGAGACCCCTGCAACAACACTAAACGCAACAACATTCGAATTATAGGGGTCCCAAAAGAAGAAGAGAAAAAGAAAGGGTCTGAGAAAATATTTGAAGAGATTATAGTGGAAAGCTTCCCTAACATGGGAAAGGAATAGTCACCCAAGTCCAGGAAGCACAGAGAGTCCCAAACAGGATAAACCCTAGGAAAAGCACACCAAGACACATATTAATCAAACTAACAAAAATTAAATTCAAAGAAAAAATATTGAAAGCTGCAAGGAAGAAACAAAAAATAACATACAAAGGAATCCCCATACAGTTATCAGCTGATTTTTCCAGGGAAACTCTGCAGGCCAGAAGGGAGTGGCAGGATATAGTTAAAGTGATGAAAGAGAAAAACCTATGACAAAGATTACTCTACCCAGCAAGGATCTCATTCAGATTTGGTGAAGTCAAAAGACTTTCAGACAAGCAAAAGCTAAGAGAATTCAGCACCACCAAACCAGCTTTACAACAAATGCTAAAGAAACTTCTCTAGGCAGGAAACACAAGAGAAGGAAAAGACCTACAATAACAAACCTAAAACAATTAAGAAAATGATAATAGGGACATACATATGGATAATAACCTTGAATGTAAATGAATTAAATGCCCCAACCAAACGACAAAGACTGGCTGAATGGATACAAAAACAAGACCCATATATATGCTGTCTACAAGAGACCCACTTCAGACCTAGGGACACATATAGATTGAAAGTGAAGGGATGGAAAAAGATATTCCATTCAAATGGAAATCAAAAGAAAGCTGGAGTAGCAATACTCGTATCAGATAAAATAGACTTTAAAATAAAGACTGTTACAAGAGATAAGGAGGGACACTACATAATGATCAAAGGATGAATCCAAGAAGAAGATATAACAATTATAAATGTTTATGCACCCAACATAGGAGCACCTCAATACATAAGGCAAACGCTAACAACCATGAAAGGAGAAACTGACAGTAACACAATAACAGTAGGGGACTTTAACACCCCACTTACACCAATGGACAGATCATCCAAACAGAAAATAAATAAGGAAACACAAGCTTTAAATGACACAATAGACCAGATAGATTTAATTGATATTTATAGAACATTCCACCCAAAAGTGGCAGGATACACTTTCTTCTCAAGTGCACAAGGAACATTCTCCAAGATAGATCACATCTTGGGTCAAAAATCAAGCCTTGGAAAATTTAAGAAAATTGAAATCATATCAAGCATCTTTTCTGACCACAACGTTATGAGATTGGAAATCAATTACAGGGAAAAAAAACTGTAAAAAACACAGATACATGGAGGCTAAACAATGCACTACTAAATAAGCAACAGATCACTGAAGAAATCAAAGAAGAAATTTAAAAAATACACAGAAACAAATGACAATGAAAACACGACGACCCCATACCTATGGGAGTCAGCAAAAGCAGTTCTAAGAAGAATGTTTATAGCATATCAATCTCACCTCAAGAAACAAGAAAAATCTCAAATAAACATTCTAACCCTACACTTAAAACAACGAAAGAAAGAAGAACAAAGAATACCCAAAGTCACTAGAAGGAAAGAAATCATAAAGACCAGAGCAGAAATAAATGAAATAGAAATGAAGAAAACAATAGCAAAGATCAATAAAACTAAAAGCTGGTTGTTTGAGAAGATAAACAAAATTGATAAACCCTTAGCCTGACTCATCAAGAAAAAAGGGAGATGATGCAAATCAATAAAATTAGAAATGAAAAAGGAGAAATCACAACTGACACTGCAGAAATACAAAGGATTATAAGAGATTACTACAAACAACTATATGCCAATAAAATGGACAACCTGGAAGAAATGGACAAATTCTTGGAAAGGTACAATTTTCGAAGAGTGAACCAGGAAGAATTAGAAAATATAAACAGATCTATCGCAAGTAATGAAATTGAAACCATAATTAAAAATCTTCCAAGAAACAAAAGTCCAGGAACAGATGGCTTCACAGGCGAATCTATCAAACATTTAGAGAAGAGCTAACACCTATCCTTCTCAAACTCTTCCAAAATATAGCAGAGGGAGAAACACTCCCAAATTCATTCTGTGAAGCCACCATCACCCTGATACCAAAACCAGAAAAAGATATCACAAAAAAGAAAATTATAGACCAATATCACTGATGAACATAGATGCAAAAATCCTGAATAAAATACTAGCAAACAGAATCCAACAGCACATTAGAAGGATCATACACCATGATCAAGTGGGGTTTATCCCAGGGATTCAAGGGTTCTTCAATATATGCAAATCAATCAATGTGATACATCACATTAATAAATTAAGGAATAAAAACCATATGATCATCTCAGTAGATGCAGAAAAAGCTTTTGACAAAATTCAACACCTATTTATGATTAAAAAAACTCTCCAGAAAAGGGGTATAGAGGGAACCTACCTCAACATAATGAAGGTCATATATATGACAAACCCACAGCAAGCATCATACTCAATGGTGAAAAACTGAAAGCATTTCCACTAAGATCAGGAACCAGACAAAGGATGTCCACTCTCGCCACTCTTATTAACATAGTTTTGGAAGTCCTAGCCACAGCATTCAGAGAAGAAAAAGAAATAAAAGGAAGACAAATAGGAAAAGAAGAAGTAAAACTGTCACTGTTTGCCAAACATGATAGTATACATAGAAAATCCTAAAGATGTCACCAGAAAACTACTAGAACTAATCAGTGAATCTGGTAAGGTTGCAGGATACAAAATTAATGCACAGAAATCTCTAGCATTCCTATACACCAACAATGAAAAATCAGAAAGAGAAATTAAGGAAACACTTCCATTTACCATTGCAACAAAAAGAATAAAATACCTAGGAATAAACCTGCCTAAGGAGGTGAAAGACTTGTACTCAGAAAACTATAAAACACAGATGAAAGAAATCAAAGATGACATAAACAGATGGAGAAATGTACCATGTTCTTGGATTGGAAGAATCAATTTTGTGAAAATGACTATACTACCCAAAGCAATCCACAGATTCAATGCAATCCTTATCAAGCTACCAATGGCATTCTTCACAGAATTAGAACAAAATATTTTACAATTCATATGGAAACACAAAAGACCCCGAATAGCAAAAGCAATCTTGAGAAAGAAAAATGGAGCTGGAGGAATCAGGCTCCCCAACTTCAAACTATACCACAAAGATACAGTAATCAAGACAGTATGGTACTGGCACAAAAACAGAAATATAGATCAATGGTACAGGATAGAAAGCCCAGAGATAAACCCATGCACATATGGGCACCTAATTTACAACAAAGGAGGCAAGAACATACAATGGAGGAAAGACAGGCTCTTCAATAAGTGGTGCTAAACTGGACAGCTACATGTAAAAGAATGAAAATAGAACACTACGTAACACCATACACCAAAATAAACTCCAAATAGATTAAAGACTTAAATGTAAGACCAGACACTATAAAATTCTTCGAGGAAAACACTCGATGCCATAAACCACAGCAAGATCTTTTTTGACCCACCTCCTAGAGTAATGGAAATAAAAACAAAAATGAAAAAATGGGACTTAATTAAACTTAAAAGCTTTTGCACAGCAAAGGAAGCCATAAACAAGACAAAAAGACAATCCTCAGAATGGGAGAAAATATTTGCAAATGAAACAACAAAGGATTAATCTCTAAAATATACAAACAGCTCATGCAGCTCAATATCAAAAAAACAACCAATCCAGTTAAAAAATGGGTGGAAGACCTAAATAGACATTTCACCAAAGAAGACATACAGGTGGCCAAGAGGCCCACGAAAAGATGCTCAACATCACAAATTATTAGAGAAATGCAAATCAAAACTACAATGAGGTGTCACCTCATACCGGTCAGAATGGCCATTATAAAAAAATCTAGACACAATAAATGCTGGAGAGGGTATGAAGAAAAGGGAATCCTCTTGCACTGTTGGTGGGAATGTAAATTGGTGCAGCCACTATGGAGAACAGTATGGAGGTTCCTTAAAAAACTGAAAATAGAACTACCATACGACCCAGTAATCCCACTACTGCACATATACCCTGAGAAATCCATAATTCAAAAAGAGTCATGTACCACAATGTTCACTGCAGCTCTATTTACAATAGCCAGGACATGGAAGCAACCTAAATGCCCACCAACAGACGAAGGGATAAAGAAGATGTGGCACAGATATACAATGGAATATTAGCCATAAAAAGGAGTGAAATTGAGTTATTTGTAATGAGGTGGATGGACCTAGGGTATGTCATACAAAGTGAAGTAAGTCAGAAAGAGAAAAACAAATACTGTATGCTAACGCATATATATGGAATCTAAAAAAAAAAAAAAAGTGGTCCTGACGAACCTAGTTGCAGGACAGGAATAAAGAGATAGACATAGAGAGTGGACTTGAGGATACGGGGTTGGGGGAAGGTTAAGCTGGGACAAAGTGACAGTAGCATCGACATATGTACACTAGTGAATGTAAACAGTTGGCTGGTGGGAAGCAGCCGCATAGCACAGGGAGATCGGCTCCGTGCTTTGTGACCACCTGGAGGGGTGGGATAGGGAGGGTGGGAGGGAGGCTCAAGAGGGAGGGGATATGGGGACACGTGTGTGCATGTGGCTGATTCACTTTGTTGTGCAACAGAAACTAACACGGTATTCTGAAGCAATTATACTCCGATATATAAATATCTATTAAAAAAAAAAAACTCTAACAAACTAGGAATAGAAGGGAATTTCCTCAATATGACAATGGACATCTATGAAAACCCACAGCTAAAATCATACTTGATGAAAAACGGAACGCTTTCTCTCCTGGGATTAGGAATAGGACGAGGACGCCCACCCCCAGCCCTTCTATTCAGCCCTGTACTGGGGATTCCAGCCAGGGCGTTTAGGCAAGAAAAGAAGTAAAAGGCACCCGTTCACAGATGACGTAACCGTGTGTCTGGAAAATGCTAAGGAACCCACACACAACTTGCTACAAAGCTACAATAACCAAAACAGATTCATGAAGGCAGAAGGTAGAAGAGTGGGGGCCAGGGGCTGGGGAGCGGGAGGAACGCAGAGTTAGTGTTTCATGGGGACAGAGTCCCTGCTTGGCAAGATGAAAAAGTTCTGGAAATAGTGGTGATGTTTACACAACATTGTGAATGTACGTAATGCCACTGAACTACACTTCAAAATGGATAAAATGGGCTTCCCTGGTGGCACAGTGCTTGAGAGTCCGCCTGCCGATGCAGGGGACGCGGGTTCGTGCCCCGGTCCGGGAAGATCCCACATGCCGCGGAGCGGCTGGGCCCGTGAGCCATGGCTGCTGAGCCTGCGCGTCCGGAGCCTGTGCTCCGCAAAGGGGGAGGCCACAACAGTGAGAGGCCCGCGTACCGCAAAAAAAAAAAAAAAAATGGTTAAAATGGTAAATTTTATGTTACGTATATTTTACCATAATTTTTTTAAACTGCTGGTGATTTAGCACAAGTCAAGGCCATGACCCCAAACTCTGCCAGTACACACTGGGCTCTTCACCACCATGCATTTGAGGGCTTGATGAAGCAGATAAATGATTAGTTTATTAAATCTTAAACACACATCTTTTTTTGTTTGTTTTTTTTTTTTTTTTTGCGGTACGCGGGCCTCTCACTGTTGTGGCCTCTCCCGTTGCGGAGCACAGGCTCCGGACGCGCAGGCTCAGCGGCCATGGCTCAGGGGCCCAGCCGCTCCTCGGCACGTGGGATCTTCCCAGACCGGGGCACGAACCCGTGTCCCCTGCATCGGCAGGCAGATTCTCAACCACTGCGCCACCAGGGAAGCCCTTGAACACACATCTTTAATACTTAATGCAGAAAGCACTACTGCTGATTGTACAACACAGGGAATATAGCAACTATTTTATAATAACTCTAAATGGAATAAAACCTTCAAAAATTATGAATCACTATATTGTACACCCATAACTCATATACTGATACTGTATATCAACGATACTTCAATTTTTTAAAAAAAGCATTTCTGCTTCAGACTGAAGGGCTGTGTTGACTCAAAAGAGCCGTGTGTGTGTGTGTGTGTGTGTGTGTGTGTGTGTGTGTGTGTGTGTACTGTGAGCTGAACCAGGCTCTGCTCTCAGGGAAATCAGCTTTGCTTGAAAGAATGGCTGGTTTTTCAGACTTAGGTATTGGGGAGACATTTTCTGAAAAATAAATTGTGAACCGGTCACTTCAAGGGAAAAAACTGAGTTTTTGTTGTTGATGATATGATTCAAACTTTCAAGCAAAAATGTAAAATTTAGAAAATCTGGATCTACCGCTAGGAGCTTGACAGCTTCTGACACTCAGGGATGTTCTTGATGAGGAGGGCACGGGTATTAATGAGTGTGGCATTTGATATTACATTATGAGTGTGGCAACACTGGGAAGGTGTGCGTACTTCAGGGAACCCCTATTCTCCAAATGGCCTCGTACCATCATGCTCAGATAAAAGGCCCACTCAGAATGTACGACAGGCCAACGGATTTAACGTAACAGAACATGAAAATGAACCATTCATTGTGTGGTTTCAGATTCCACATTACAAGGAAACTTTGTGGACTTCTGGTGTAACGTCAAGGAAGAATACCCATGGGCATCTGAAAAGGCGTTTAAATACTCCCTTTTCCAATGACATATCTATGGAAGGCAAGATTCCCTTCATACACTTCAACCAAAACATACTGGAACCGAGGACCCTATGGGGCCTTCCCGGGACAGACCCTCCCACCATGTCCTCCGCCTGCCTCTTGTCTGTAGAAAAAACTTTAGCCTCCTAGGCCTTCCCCTGAGTTCCAAAGAATGAATTTAATCAGAGAAGTGAGAAAATGTAGAAAATTCAGTCAAGCAAGACAAAGTAATAATAGTTTAGCCGTTAAACAAAATCAAGGGCCTTTCGTTCCTCCTCAAGGGCTATAGATGATACTCTGCGCCACGTCCTTTGAGCTATTTTGCAGACATTGAAACTCCCACCAGGTGGAGAAGTTCACTGCATGCTGCCCACCAGCACGGAGACCCCAGACCGGTTGGAACCAGAAGGTTGATGATGCTGACTCCCGATGACCTCACCACCAGCCAATCAGAAGAAGGTCCATGAGCTGACCACGCCCCCACATGCCTCTCCCCAGCACGTAGGCCCTTCCTCTTTTCCCTGTAGAATCTCTGAGCAAAACCTGGAGAGTGAGGACTTGGTTCTTTGGGACATGAGTTCGTTTTCTCCCCAGGACTGCCAGCTTCCTCAATAAAGCTGTCTTTCCTTTTACCCAACACTTGTCTCTCAGTATTGGATTCTTGAGTGACGAGCAGCCGAACCCAAGTTCAGTAACAATTCTACAACAGGCAGAACGCAGAGGCGGGGAGTTACAAAATGTAAAACAATGCCACACTTATTTAATGTTTTTCTCATTGGGAGCATATAATTATTTTCCATGAAAACGTGTTACTTATATCAACATGAAATGAGTTTTTCGTTGTTATTTTAACACAACCAATAAACATAGGTTGAAGTCTCCCCAGTTTTAACTGTGAATACAGTAAATGTCAAGAGATATAATTCACATAAACAAAAGCTCTTTGGGGTTCTCAAAGATGTTTACGAGTTAAAAAGATCCTGAGACCAAAAGGTTTGAGAACCGCTGGTTTCAACAGTTTACTGTACTATTCTTTTAACTCTTCAGTTTTTGAAATGTTTTATAATTTAAAAGTTTGGGGTGGGGGGCTTCCCTGGTGGCACAGTGGTTAAGAATCTGCCTGCCACCGCAGGGGACACGGGTTCGAGCCCTGGTCCAGGAAGATCCCACATGACGCCGCAGAGCAACTAAGCCCATGCGCCACAACTACTGAGCCCGCGTGCTGCAACTACTGAAGCCTGTGCACCTAGAGCCCGTACTCCGCAACAAGAGAAGCCACCGCAATAAGAAGCCCGAGCACCGCAATGAAGAGTAGCCCCCACTCGCCGCAACTAGAGAAAGCCCACACACAGCAACAAAGACCCAACACAGCCAAAAATAAATTAATTAATTAAAAAAAATTATTACAAAAAAAAAAGTTTGGGAGGGAATTCCCTGGCGGTCCAATGGTTAGGGCTCTGTGTTTCCACTGCAGGGGGCGCAGGCTTGATCCCTTGCTGAGGAACTAAGATCCCGCATGCCGCGTGGCATGGCCAAAAAAGAAAACGTTTGGGAGAAAGAGCATTGAGGTACATGAGGGGAGAGAATGCAGATCAGGTTCAGGTTCATCAGACCCTGGACGTTAACAATCTCCATCTCGTCCCCAGTCCAAAAACAAATGCAATACTTTAATAGTGAACGGGTACCCACAGCATTTGCCAGGCATGTGCAGAGGTTCGTCAGCTTAACTGTCAGGACCGCCTTTAATGTAGGTGTTATTATGAATGTTATTCCCATCTTACAGGTGAAAGACACAGGGAGGTTGAGCAACTTGCCCAAGGTCACACAGCCGGCAGATGGGTCCAAACCCAGGCTGTCTAGCCTTGAGTTTGAGCACTTCACCACCACGGCCACCCACCCTTGCTGCTGAGAGACTGCCTGTGCACAGATTCACAGGAAGGAACTGCAGAGCAGCCCTGACTGTTGGCTTTTCTTTTGTGTGATGAGGGTGCCCCATTTAAGCCTGGATTTCCGAGGAATCCGCTTCACAGACAGCCATCTGTGTAAACACCTGGCCAGCCACACGCCCAGGTGAAGAGCCAGGCGCCTCCTGTACCAAGGCCCCTTTGTTTTAGAGATCTCAGTTGGTTTCAATTGCTGACCATTTGGGCCTCTTGTTTTTTCTCTTCCCTGCTTCAAATTCCTGCTCTTGTGTTTTAAATTCGCCAGTGAAGAGTGCGCCCGAGAGACCCCCCATCCTGACCCAATAAAAGAGGGAACCTAGAGAAACCTTCTCTCTCCCTACCACCCGCGACCTCGCTGTGAGCCCCCAGACGGGCCCCGTACTTCCAGGGCCTGTAAGTGATAACCCTTGTCTCTTTCAAAGTTTCCCAGAGCTTGTTGCTGACGGTGTCTTACAATCATAAGAACCATAAGGGCCAGCGCAGCCACAGCATTGGTTATGGATGGGCTGGGACGGGCACACGACACACAGACCACACAGGGTGGTTAGTATTGCCTTTTATTTTTTTAAATAAATAAATGTATTTATTTTTGGCCGTGCTGAGTCTTTGTTGCTGCACGCAGGCTTTCTCTAGTTGTGGCAAGTGGGGACTACTCTTTGTTGCACTGCGCGGGCTTCTCATTGCGGTGGCTTCTCTTGTTGTGGAGCACAGGCTCTAGGTGCGCGGGCTTCAGTAGCTGTGGCGCACAGGCTCAGTAGTTGTGGCTCATGGGCTCTAGAGCGTGGGCTCAGTAGTTGCGGAGCACGGGCTTAATTGCTCCGTGGCAAGTGGGATCTTCCAGGACCAGGGCTCGAACTCATGTCCCCTGCATTGGCAGGTGGATTCTTAACCACTGCCCCACCAGGGAAGTCCAGTATCGCCCTTTAAATACTATTAGTGTGTAATGTATCTTTTTTCAGGCCACCCGGTGCAGCTCGCAGGATCTTAGTTCCCCAACCAGGAATTTAACCCACGCCCTTGACAGTGAAAACTCGGAGTCCTAACCACTGGACCGGCAGGGAACTCCCTATTAGTGTGTAATTTAATGATAATTTTCTGGTATAGCCTTCCGTTTGGTCCTTATATTTACTTTTTTTTTTTTCCTGTGGTATGCGGGCCTCTCACCGTTGTGGCCTCTCCCGTAGGGAGCACAGGCTCCGGACGCGCAGGCTCAGCGGTCATGGCTCACGGGCCCAGCCACTCCGCGGCATGTGGGATCTTCCCGGACCGGGGCACGAACCCGTGTCCCCTGCATCGGCAGGCAGACTCGCAACCACTGCGCCACCAGGGAAGCCCCCCTTATATTTACTTTTTAAAAATACTCTTATTGAAAAGGTGATGTCACAGCATTAAAAAGAAAAATGATGCTATCCTAATATAACACTATTTTCACTTTTGTATAATCTGCTTATATCAACACACATTTTAGAATTACCTGTGTGACAATATATTTAAAGTGATGAAAGGGAAGAACCTACAACCAAGAATACTCTATCTGGCAAGGCTCTCATTCAGATTCAATGGAGAAATCAAAAGCTTTACAGACAAGCAAAAGCTAAGAGAATTCAGCACCACTAGACCAGCTTTGCAACAAATGCTACAGGAACTTCTTTAAGTTGAAAAGAAAAGGCTACAACTAGAAACAAGAAAATAACACATGGAAAAGCTCACCAGTAAAGGCAAACACACAGTAAAGGTAGGAAATCATCCACGCACAAATATGATATCAAAACCAGCAATTGTGAGAAGGGGAGAACACAAACGCAGGATATTGGAAACGCATTTGAAATTAAAAGACCACCAACTTAAAACAATCTTGTTTATATAGAGACTGCTATATTGAAACGTCATGGTAACCACAAACCGAAAATCTACAATAGGTACACACACAAAAAAGAAAAAGGAATCGAAATACAACACTAAAGTTAGTCATCACATCAGAAGAGAATAGAATTACCTGTGTGAAAATTATTTTGTATCCTGATTTTTCGAGGCTGCAGGACAACAAAGATTTTTTTCCTTTTCCTACACAGTCTTTGTGATCCTGATTTAGAACAGTGTTTGCCACGGTCTGTACTGTGCTGAGGAAATTTTACGTACTAAACAATGCTTTTTTAATGACATTGGGTTATTTTAGATTTTGCCATTGTTGATACACTGCAAAGAATTTTCTTGTGCCAAAGGGTTTTATCTCAGTTAAATCACTCCCATGCGATTAATTCCCAGTCAAGGAATAGAACTTCTAAAAATGGTTCTTGTAATGTATTCTGCGTCTGTCGTCTCATTTTTTTTCTTTAACATTTTTGTATGAAAAGTTTAAACTTTAATAGAAAAGTTGAAAGAATTACACACTGGGTACCTACTGTCTTGATTCCACAACGATCATTGCACATAGCCAGCCAGCTACCTACCCAACTTCTACCTGTCAATCTATCTTATTTTTATGAATCTCAAAGTAAGTTACAAATACCAGTACATTTCTCCCCACAAAAGACTTCAGCATGCATTTCATTAACTAGAGTTTAATGGTTCTTCTGAAGTAAAACTTACACACAACAAAATGCATGGAATTTGCTGATTCCTGGCAAATCCACACATCTGTGCCACCCAAGTCCCAGTTAAGGTACAGAATGTGATCATTATTCCAAAAGGTTCCTTCATGCGCCCACCCACCCCACCAGAGGCCACCGTTGTTCTGCTTCTCCTCTACTGCAGCTTAGTTTTGCCTGTTTGCCTTCTTAGAACTTCATATGAATGAAATGATACCGTAGGTGTACTTCTGGGTAAGGTATAAGAGGTTTTAGATTCATCAGTGTTGCTGCATGCATTAACACTTCTTTCCTTTTTTTTGCTCAGTTGAATTCCATGGTATGCATATAGCAGAGTTTATCCATTTTCCTGTTGATGAACACCTGGGCTTTTTCTAATTTGAAGTTATTATGAATAAAGCTGTGTTGTGGACTGAATGTTTCTGTAGCCCCCAAAGTTCATATGTTGAAATCTAATCTCCAGTGTGATGGTACTTGGAGGTGGGATCTTTGGGAGATGATGAGGTCATGAGGGTGCAGCCCTCACGGATGGGATCAGCGCCCTTATAGGAAGAGGCCTCTTTCCATGTGAGAATTCAGCCCAGAGGAGGGCTCTCACAGAGCCTGACCTGGCTTCAGACACCCTGCCTCCAGAACCGAGAGAAATAAAGGTCTGTTGTTGATAAGCGCCACTCACCTCCACCCCCTGTCTTTGGTACTTTGTTACAGCAGCCCGAACTGACCAGACAAGCTGCTATGAAGATTCCTGCAAGAGTCTTTTTGTGAACATATCTTTTCATGTTTTTCTTGGTAAAAAACCTAAAAGAGCAATTGCTGGCTTATAGGGGAGTGGTATATTTAGTTTTATAAGAAACTCCCAGCTCTTTGACCAAGGAGTTGTAGCATTTTACATGCCCATCAGCAGTTGCTATGATGTTGCCTCAACTCCATCTCATTAGTTTTAGACATTCTGACAAGTGTTGTAATGGTAGCTCATTGTGGTTTGCACTTTTATTTCCTTGATGTCTAATGATGCTGAACAATTTTTCATATGTTTGTTGACCATTTGTATTCTTCTTTTGTGAAGTGTCTGTTCAAATCATTTGCCCATTTCTTTCTCTGTTTTTAATTGATTTATTTTCTTTATTTTTTTGGCCGTGTTGGGTCTTCGTTGCAGTGCGAGGGCTTCTCTCTAATTGTGGCGTGTAGGTTTTCTCTCTCTAGTTGTGGCACGCAGGCTCCAGGTTGCATGGACTCTGTAGTTTGTGGCACTCAGTCTCTCTTGTTGAGGTGCACAAGCTCAATATTTGTGGTGCGTGGGCTTAGTTGCCCCTCAGCCTGTGGGATCTCAGTTCCCTGACCAGGGATCAAACCGTGTCCCCTGCATTGGAAGGCAGATTCTTTACCACTGGACCACCAGGGAAGTCCCTCATTTGCCCATTTCTTAACTAAGTTGTTTTTATATTGTTGAATTTTAGGAGTTCTTTACATATTCTGGACCCCAGTCTTTTGACAGATTTGCATTTTACGAATATGTTCTCGCAATCTGTGGCTTCCTTCTTTTCTTTTTTTATAAATTTACCTATTTATTTATTTTTTGCTGCTTTGGGTCTTTGTTGCTGCATGCAGGCTTTCTCTAGTTGTGGCACGCGAGCTTCTCATTGCAGTGGTTTCTCTTGTTGCGGAGCACGGGCTCTAGGCACACGGGCTTCAGTAGTTGTGGCTCACGGGCTCAGCAGTTGTGGCTCGCAGGCTCAGTAGTTGTGGCGCACAGGCTTAGTTGCTCCGCGGCATGTGGGATCTTCCCGGACCAGGGCTCTAACCCATGACCCCTGCATTGACAGGCAGATTCTTAACCACTGCGCCACCAGGGAAGCCCCTTATTTATTTTTTTAATGAAGCATTTTGATGAGCAGAACTTCTTAATTTTAATGAAGTTGAATTTTCTTTAATGGCTATTGCTTTCTGTGTACTTTCTAAGAAATCTTTGCCTACCCCCAAGTCAACAAGATATTTTTCTATTTTTACTCCTAGAAGGTTTATAGTTTTAGTTTTACATTTATGTCTAGGCTCCATCTCAATTTAATTTTGAGTAAGGTGTGAGGTAGGGACCAAGGTTCATTATTTTTCACATGGGTATCTAGTAATTGCAGAACTGTTTGTTGTAGACTTTCTTACCTGCATTAGATCACTTTAGTGCCTTTGTTGAAAATCAAGTGTAGTATAAATGGGGGTCTAGTTCTGGGTTCTCCATTTTGCCCCGATGATATATTTGTCTATTGTTTACCAATACTATGCAGTCTGATTGCTGGAGTTTTATGGTGAAACCATAAAACTTGAAACCCAGTAACACTGAGTCTTCCAACTGTTCTTTTTCAAGAGAGCTTTGGATATTCTATGTCCTTTGCATTTCCACATTTTATTTATTAATTGTTTTAATAACACGTTCCAGGACTGGAAGATTCATTGGCAAGCCCTTATTTTTTAAAAAATATTTATTTATTTATTGGCTGTGTCAGGTCTTAGTTGCAGCACACGAGATCTTTCGTTGCAGCACGCAGGCTTAGTTGCCCAACCAGGAATCAAACCAGCGTCCCCTGCACTGCAAGACGGATTCTTAACCACTGGACCACCAGGGAAGTCCCTCCATACACATTTTAAACCAGTTCATCAACTGCTCCAACCAAAGCTTGCTGGGATTAGGGTTGGGATTTTGCATTAAAGCAGTAGATCAATTTGGGAAGAACTGACCTCTCAACAATATTGGGTCTTCCAAATCATTGGACATGATATATCCTGGTATATATTTAGATCTCCCTTAATTTCTCACACCATGTCATTGTGTGTGTGTATGTATGTGTACATGTGTGCAGCTTATTCATTATTAAACTCATAAAATTTCATTGTAAAAAAAATGGAAAGTACAGAAAAGTAGACACAACAAACAGAAAAGAAAAACCCCCACAGTCTGTGCTGTCGCTCAGAGACCCCCACTGCTAACAGTCTGGTGTGTTTTTTCCCACTCCCCTTTCTATGCATAGCTTTTGTTTGTTTCACATGGCTTGTTAGTAGTGTATAGAAAGTTGTGAGCCTTGCATTTATGACTCAAGCATGCTGTAGCAAACCCTGTTGGTGCCTGCCCACGTGCCCTGGGTCTTCCCCAAAGATGGTTCCAACACCTGTTTCTTACATCTCTGCCTGAGGTGTCTCCAGCCCTGGAGGCTGCTTGGGTGGTGCATGGAGCTGCCAGAAGCACTGGGGAGTTGATGTCACAGGAGCAACCCTCCAACACAGAGACGGGATGCTGCACGAACCTCGGTGGAGTGTTCCCTGCCATCTCTCCCGTCCCGCCTCAAGGGGACCACCCTGAGCCTTGGGCCAGCTTTGGTGGGAACCCACACTAAGATGCATTTCCCTGGGTTAGGGTTAGTCTTAATTCTCTGGAAACATCAGTTCCAGTCACTGCCTAATATTCCATCCAATATATTGACCATTGTTTTCTCAGCCCTTCCTTCTTTTTGGTGAGCTTTTCACTCTCAAAAGTTGTACATGATGCTTTTTTGGTATCTAGAGTAATTTCTTTGGGATCGTTTCTTGGAACAGGAATTTTTTTCTTTTTAAGGCTCTGAATTCGTTCTGCCAAGATGCTCTTCTGAAAAATTAAACCAATTTAGAGTCTTCCCAGTAGGATATAAAAGTGTCTGTTTCATCATATGCTAAGTGGCCCATACCTTCTAAGAGGAATTAGCATCTCCTCCTAGTTTGTGCAATGGAAAAATTTTTTAATCTAAGTGATATTTTTCCATTTCAGGTGATTCAGGAAGAAAACAGACACACCACTGATTTCTACAGCCTCCTCCTATGTTTCTCTTGTGCAGAAAATAGCTATTATTTTTATCAGGAGGTGCTGGTCAGAACGCCCCCGGAAGGGGGGGCAGCAGCACCCACAAAGGTAACAGCTTCTGGGCCGTGAGTCGGGTCTGTCCTACATTCAGAGCAACCCAAGGACGCCTCACCGAGCGCCAGGATTTGAGCACAAATTGCTTTTTCGTTTTTCAGGTATTCTTTCATTTGGCTGAAGAAACGTAATGTGAGAAAACGTGTGTAGCTGAGAAATGTGGTTTAGGAAGAACAGATTATTAAAAACTAGCTCTTCATTTGGTCTCCAAAGAATTCCCAGAGAGTCAGTCTCTTGGCATCGACCTCATCCTGGATGAGCGAGACTTGACTTCACGTTTAATTGGTTTCCATGGTGAACAGAATAACGCCCCCCAAAGAGGTCCACATCCTGACCTCAGAACGTGAGAATGTCACCTTGCAGGGCAAAAGGGACTTTGCAGATGGGGTTAAGTTAAAGATGGGGAGATGCTGGAGGGGGCAGGGGGGACTCCATGTAATCACAAGGGTTCTGAGAGAGGGAGGCAGAGGGTCGGTGTAAGAGGAGAGACGTGGTGCAAGCGGGTCAAGCTAGGCTGCTGGCCGTGGAGGGGCCACGAGCCCAGGAGGTTGGCGCCTGTAGAAGCCAGGAAAGGCAAGAAGGGGCTCCTCCCCCGGAACCTCTAGGAGGAAGACAGCCTTGCCCAAATCTTGCCTTTAGGACCTCCAGAACCATAAGATAATAAATCTGCGTTGTTTTAAGCTACTACGTTTGTGGTCATTTATTTGTTCTGCAGCCACAGAAAACTACTGCCGCTACTTTCTGCTCTCCAGATTATCGAAGACCCTCACAAACACGTCTCGATGGGAAAACCTCTCCTAGAAATACCACTTTCTTAAAATGTCCAGCAGAGTAATAATTACTTTTTTAAAAACTCCAACATGGATAGACCTAGAGATGATCATACTACGTGAAGTAATTCAGAAAGAGAAAGACAAATATCATATAATATATATCACTTACATGTGGAATCTAAAAAAGTGATACAAATGAACTTATTTACGAAACAGAAATAGACTCACAGACATAGAAAACAAACTTATGGTTACCAAAGGGGAAAGCAGGGGTGAGGAGAGGTAAATTAGGAGATTGGGATTAACAGATACACACGACTATGTATAAAACAGATGAACAACAAGGACCTACTGTATGGCACAGAGAACGACACTCAGTATCTTGTAATGAACTCTAATGGAAAAGAATCTGAAAAAGAATGTATGTATGTATAACTGAATCACTTTTCTCTACACTTGAAACTAACACAACATTGTAAATTAACTATACTTCAATTTAAAAAAAAAAAAACTCAACCAGCTTCCCAGACACAGCAACTCTGCAGAACCTGCCCAGAGACCACCGACCCGAGACAGAAGCCCCCAGCAACCCCTCTCTGTGCAAACAGAGTGGGGGGAAATGGGGTCAGATAGTAAAAACTAGCAGTAAATTTAGGAGAAAAGTTAATTCTAAAATGGAGGGACTTCCCTGGTGGTCCAACAGTTAAGACTCCCTGCTCCCAGGGCAGGGGGCCTGGGTTTGATTCCTGGTCAGGGAACTAGATCCCGCATGCCGCAACTAAGAGCCTGCATGCCGCAACTAAGACCCGGCGCAGCCAAATAAATAAATAAATATTTTTTTACAAAAGATAAAATGGACACCTTTACTCCAAGACATTGCCCATTGGCTCCGTTACTGGGCTTCAGGTGTACATGGTCGCACCACTCGTTGGAGGGTACTGGTGCAGACGCTCCTCTCCCAAGTCCATCCTCAGGGATGCATCTGTCCTCTCCCGTGGGGGGAGGAGAGGAGCCCAGGTTGTGCTTTTGCTGTGAGTCCTTCCGTGGGTCTCAGCGCTGTCTCATGTCCACGTGGTCGTGTTCACAGGGGACCGCTGCCCACAGTTCCAATTTGATTCCTTTAGCTGGTCAATAAAGCAACATTAAGCACCTACTGTGTGCAAAGCGTGGTGGTCACTATTCCTGCCAGCTCAGGGCCATTTAGGGGAGGCTGAAACATGCATCACACTGCCGATACCTTGACTTAATTTCTGTTCTTCTCTTTTAAAAAATAAGCTTTAAATTGTGAAAGATGTGCTGTCCCTTGGGCTCCCCTCGTTGTCCCGGTGCGTCTGCACATGTGTCCCCCAGCCCTCCAGTGGGACAGAACCCACCTGCAAAGCCAGCTGAGCCTGTCCGGGGCTGTTCTGTTGTTGGCTGGCCAGTTTTATTTTTTTTTTACTTTTTAAAAATTTATTTAATTTTATTCATTTATTTAATTTTTGGCTGTATTGGGTCTTCGCTGCTGTGCATGGGCTTTCTCTAGTTTCGGTGAATGGGGGCTACTCTTCGTTGTGGTGCGCGGGCTTCTCATTGTGGTGGCTTCTCTTGTTGCAGAGCATGGACTCTAGGCGCGCAGGCTTCAGTAGTTGTGGCACACAGGCTCAGTAGTTGTGGCGCACGGGCTTAGTTGCTCCGCGGCATGTGGGATCTTCCCGGACCAGGGCTCAAACCCGTGTCCCCGGCCTTGGCAGGTGGATTCTTAACCGCTGTGTCACCAGGCAAGCCCTGGCCAGTTTTAATGTTGCTGCTTTCTTGGAAACTGCTGAGCCCATGTCTGACGGCAATCAGAGTTTCCAGACTTTCTCTTCCTCTTGTATCAATTCTGGTAAATCTGAGTTTTGTTTTATTTAGGAATTGGCCTTTTCATTCAAATGTTTTAATATGTTGGTATAAAGTTGTTCGTAAAGTTCTCTTGTTCTCTAAATGTTTTTTATTTATATCATCTATTTGAAACTTTTGGGGTATTTTTTTTCCATGGTCGTTCTTTGCTGAAGGATTTTCATTTTTTCTTGAGTGGCTTTTCAAGAGCCAGGATGGGATTGGTGGTGTTGATCTGTTTTATTGTCCTTTCTGACTTTCTGGTGCCACATCTGGTGCCAACCTGCCTCAGTGCGGTACCTCGTCAACCAAAAGGTGAATGAAATCACAGGGAGAATTCACTCAGCAAATGATTGAAATTGACTAAATGATTTAAATTGCGAGATGAAGATCGTCTTCTGTGTTTTAGCTTTTTTAATGTTCCAGCAATTTAAACAGTTACTGTGTACGATAAGATTACTATTTTAGAAAGACTGGTTAATGAATGAAACTCACGTATGATGGCACCTGTTAGCACTCCAAGGGAAAGTCTGGGCAATTCACCTCTGCTCAGCATCTCCGTATACGGTACGCAGGTGGATTAACCATCGCCTCTTTGGGAAGTCGTGGAGCACACTCACAAGGCGGCCTGGACAGGCCAGTCAGGATGACGCAGGGCCAGCGGAAGGTGCCCCAGCCTGGGGACCTGCGTGTCCTCTCGGTGCTCACCTGCGTGGTGAGCTCGGGTTTTCTCCTCAGCCACAGGTGAGAGTTTGGATTTGGAGTTGACAAGCCCATGGTTGTCAGCTTGGCTGTACCTGCTGCCACTGCAAAACCTCAGCACACCACAGTCTCAGAAGCTGCCACGGGGCCTCGCCCCCCTTCGGGCCCGGTGGGAAGTGGCCAGCGCTGCTGGACTGAAGTTCCCCCACTTCCGGAGGCCTGGAGGACGAGGATAATCCCTCCACTACGTGCAGGCCTCGAGATGCCACCGTGCAGGCGATGTCACGTCACACTGGGTCCCAAACCGCACAGCCAGTCCTGTCTCCGCCTCGCAGGGATCAGGTCTCGATGATTTGAGTCCGTTCTGATGGGGCCTGAGGTGCCAGCAGAGCTGGCCGGGGCCCTCCCTGGCCTTGCTGCCCATGCTGAGGCCCCTCCCCATGCCCCCACACCCCAGCGTTGGCCCAGCATCACCCCCTCCTGTGGGTCAGGTCGGCCCAGCACAGGATCCAGGCCCCCGGCTCTGCACCCCTGGCGCTGGGCGGATGCCGCTGCATCGCTCCATCATCCCTGTAGCCGTCGCGGCCACATCTCCTTCCCTGCAGCTCTCCGTTCTCCCCTCGCAGCCCTCAGCGCCTCCAGGGCCCCCACTGCAGCCCTGCCGGGGGCCTGGGTCTCCCCTGAACTTGGTGCTGTAGGGGCACGGGGAGGGGGGGCGCCCGCTCAGTCCTAAAGGAACAAAGTCATCCATCCTGGTGCGTCTTCTGCTTCCTCAGCCTTTCCTTCCATCGTGGAACCCGCCTCTGTGGAGGGGATGGAGCGCGAATGTTCAGCATACGCGGCCTGGGGCCGTAACGTCAGAGCAGAAACTAACTTGATGGAGGCTTCCTGTGAGTCAGGACCATTTGATGTTCCTCTCTCCCCGCTAGTGTGTTCGCTGTCTGCCGTGGCCAGCTCTTAGCCATCAGAGCTGGGGTGGCTGCCGCGTGCTCACACCTCACCTGCAGGGGCCGCCCAGTGAGCAAGCAGGTGGGAAGGGGGACACCTCCACGTGAGAAGACCTCCGAGAGGCTGAGTGGGCCCAGGAGGGGGGACTACAACCTCTGATGCCCTCTGCCTGAAGGACAAAGTTCAGCCCCGACCCCCGGCCCCCGTGCTGGGGTGACCCTCCCCCCCGGCCTCCAGAGAGGAGGGACAGGAGTGAGGGGCTGCTTTTGCAGCGCTGGTCTCCGCGTGGCCACTGCGGGGACAAGTGGCCAAAGGGCCAGAGACTGAGAGGCTCTGAGAGGGCACAGGGGAGGTCAGGACCCCCAGGCGGGGAAGGGGGCCCCTCCCGTTAGAGGCTGAGCCCTGCCCCAGAGGGCGAGGCGTTCGCAGGCCGAAGAGATGACCAGAGCCCCTCCCGGCCTTCCTGACCCTGGTCCAGTCACCGGGACCTGGATTTCTTGCCCAGGGGCCACCTCCGGGGTCTGCATCCTGCGGGGGAGAACCACCCCAGGCCCGAGGTGCTGCTTGCTGTGGGGGCGGGTGGAGCAGGGACCCAGGCTGGAAGGGCAGGGGGGCAGGAGGGGCCCAGGCCGGAAGGGCAGGGGGGCAGGGGGGCAGGGGGAGCAGGCCGGTGCCCCCAGCACCACCTTCCAGAGCCCCTCAGAGCAGCCCGATTCCCAGGTCCGACCCGGTCCCGCTCTTTGTGGCTCGCTTATGACTCAAATATTCAGGCACAGCCGCCTGCCTGCACGTGTCCCGCCCGCCTTGCAGGCCCGTGACTGGGGGGCCGGCGGTGGGTGAGCCGATGCTCCCAGCCGTCGGCCGTCAGCGCCATTCCATCCCCACATCCGGTGAAGAGCTGAGCTCAGGGGGACCTTCCTGAGCCCCAGAGAGAAGAGTGGAGCCACTATCCCAGCGGAGTCAGCACCGGGCACACACCTGGGAGGCACTCAAATGCCCGGGTGTGTTGGGGGGCCTGCACACCTGAGCGCCTCTGTGTGCCCTCAGTGAGTCACCTTCAAACAGTCCCTTCAGAACAATCCCAAAGATAAGCATTAGTATGTTACGGTATTATTATCTGTATCGCATTGGTGAGAACACTGGAATAGATTGAACGAAGGGGCTGAAGACCCCTACTCCCTAGAGCCAGGTGAGTACTCTGGCCCTCAGTTTCCTCGTCTCTGAGATAGAAATGACCACAACGACTGTAGTCCTGCGAAAGTGCTGAACCCAGCGCGCTCACAGCCCCCGAAGACAGTGCAAACCAACAGGCTGCTATTACTATTACGACCTCCGTACTCCAATTCCCCGTTTCAAAAAATCTCCGGGACACAACTAAACACACATAAAATATAAGGGCAAAGGATGCTGACCATAAAGGGAACGTGTGTTTGATCACGCGAAACACACTGGCCGTCAGGGACATGGTTGCGAGAGGCCCGCCTTGAACTCAGGACAACCTGACCGACGGCCAGCCCTGTTGAGAAGGGGACCCGGCTGACCAGGTTTTCTGAACACTGCACACCACCAAGCTGGCCAGGAATAGCCAGCCCGAGGAGGGAGACGCTGGCCGGCCCGTGAGTCATCGGCAGTTCCTGATGCCCACACTTCCAGAAACAGATATTCTGGGCTCCTTTGGAGAGCGGTTTCTAAACTCTAAAGGAGTTTGACTGGGCCGTCGTGTACCAAGGACGGAGAGAAGCAGCCCTCAGAGCCGAGCTCAGGGGGGGCCGCGGAGGGGGCTGAGCCCTCCTTCCATCCTGGGGGCCCGGGGACTAGGGTTCCTCTCACAACCGCTTCAGGCCTCTGTTTGTGTTTGGGCTCACGACGCGATCACGAAAGGACCCCAAAGGAGACGGGGATCTTTTGGGGGGTGCACTTCTAAGGGTTCTGCGTGGCTCTGACCAGGATGCTCTCCCCACCGGGGTCTCTGTGGGGATCTCCGCAGCCCTCTCTGCAGATCGCGGCGTGTTCTCCAAGATGAAGCGGGCCGAGGTCACCGGGGGACAGACACACAGTCAGGAGGCCTCAGAGCAGAGGATCCCCGCCTCCACTGTGGGCGGCAGACCCAGCCTGGAGGGGGCCTGAGGGAAAGGAGATGGGTCAGCGTCTCTCTCTGGGCCCCTTTCTTCATTTGCATAAAAGGAAGCAGCAAGAGGAACTTGGGAGGATTCTAGAAGATTCACCACAGGAGCCTCTGCGATGGAGGTCTGGACAGGGGCAGTGGAACCTGAAACCTCGGGACTGAGGCCGGCCCCCCAGCTTCCATCTGCGTCCTAAGGGCTCAGGCCCCATTACAGTGAGCAGGTCACCTCCTGGTGCCTGCTTTCCAGACGTCCGTCCTCGGAACAAAAGAGCTGAATCCGCCCCAAACAACCTAAAAACAGATCTGCCAGGGACAGGGGTGCTGGGCATGTCTGAAAGTGGGGAGCAACTGCTTCTGGAGACATTCTTAGGCCCAAACACAACAGCTCTCAACGGACTGTGTGCGGGAAACACCTCCTGCTGGCCCCAAGCTGGAGTCGGCGGGCCTGGGGCCTCGAGGGAGGATGGACCCCTGCGTCCCGGATCCACCCGGGTGTGTAGTGGGTTCTAGAAGCCTGTGTTCTCATGGTAGAAACTGCCATCAGCAGTGCATCTTCCCCATTCCTGACCGTGGCGTTATCGCGCCCGGACCCACGGTGAGGATGCCCCGCTGCGTGGGTTAGGGGTTGTCTCACAGCCAGAAGCTCGGGGCCACAGGGACTCAGCGCCAGGCGGGAACGGGGTCCCCCCACTGGGGCCCCTGCTGTCACCAGAGCCTGTGCTGGGAAACTGGGACAGTCCTGTGTCCCTCTGTTCTCAGCTCCCCCGACTCCCTGGCCTGGCTGCTATGTGAACAGCTGCAGCTCTGCCCGGTGACAGAGCTCTGCCGGGTCACACCCCACACTCCCCTGCTTACCCCTGCCGTTCCCAGCAGCCTCTCTCCCCAACAGCTTCCA
This sequence comes from Monodon monoceros, assembly GCF_005190385.1. Taxonomy (NCBI): domain Eukaryota; kingdom Metazoa; phylum Chordata; class Mammalia; order Artiodactyla; family Monodontidae; genus Monodon; species Monodon monoceros. Next base: position 2,232,776 of record NW_021703767.1, read on the forward strand.
ACAAGGCTTCCTCCCTTCCCACTTCAGCTCTCTCCTGCCAGCCTGCAGGCATTGCCCCCTCAAAGAACCTTCCCCCGCCCCCTGCCCTGCTGGGTGGTCCCGATAGCCTCCCCCTTCTCCTCTTGCTCCAGGGTGTGGGACGCCCCCACCAGCCATGCCCCTGAGGAGGGGGCTTACATCCCAGTCCCCTGTATCCCGGCACCCAGCACGGAGCCGGGGCTATGCTCAGACTACAGAGGACAAACAGGGGCTATGCTCAGACTACAGTGGACAAACAGGCGATTAAAGCAAAATGAAAGTGTCCATTTAAAAAAAGAACAGTGGTTACTCTTGGAAACTGAGAAGAGGTGGGACTTCCCTGGCGGTCCAGTGGTTAGGACTCTGCGATTCCACTGCCGGGGGCCTGGATTCCATCCCTGGTCGGGGAACTGAGACCCCCACATGCCGTGCGGCACGGCCAAAGAGAAAGAAATTGAGAAGAGGTGTGGGGTGTCGGGAGTGAAGAGTGGGTAGTTTTTTTAAATAAATGTGTGTTAACTGACTTTCAAAAAACCTTAAAAACCCTCATGCCTTCCACTGACATCATTTGAAACGTGAAATTAAATCTGCGACCAAAGACAATGCTTATCTCCAAGTCTGCTTATCTCGTGCAGGGGGGCCCACTCCCCAGGAGGATCTCAGCCTAAACTAGTCTGCAGTGATGGATCCCACTTTATTCCAGCCCCCTCCTCCTCGAGAGCTGTGGTCACTTGGGCTAAATACAAATCTTTGCCGAAGTATGAGTTTGTGATGGTCAGTGGGTTTCGGAGAGCTCTGCTCTCCTTCACCTCAACTTCTGTGGCCACAGAGACTGCGCCCAGCTGGAAACAAGACCCAGGCTGGGGAGGGCGGGCGTGTGCAGGTCTGAATCAGGTAGGATGCCGGCAGGGCTCAGACCCATCCTCCAGCAAACACTCACACTGCACTCCTCCGTGGGCCAAGCAGGACCAGGGCCGGAATTCGGGGGACAGATCAGCCCAGCCCCCACCCTCAGGGAGTTTGCACTTTTATGGGGAGACATAGTTACAGGCTGTGGTTAGTGCTGTGAACAAAGCAAATAGGGGCCAAGAAAAACAGATGAAGCTTGGGGCACCTCCTTCAATGTGCAAGTGAGGAAACTTGCCCCTCGCAGCCTGTCCAATATCCATTCTCTTCTCCTCCCTTTTAACACAACTCCAGTATTGGTGGTGCAGCCATGAGCACAGCTCCAAAAATGTTCCTCATTTCCCCCGGCAATGGGGTTTGCCAATGAGATATAAATGACAGGCTGAGACTTCCAGAAAAGTTCCTTATAGAGGGTGGCCTCCACTAAGAAATGCTCTCTTCCTTGCTCCATTCTTCTTCTTCCTGCCTGAAATATGGTTGTGATGGTTGGAGCCCCAGCGGCCATTTTGTGACATGAAGTGACCTTCTCAAACAGTGTTTGGGAATCCAAAGTTTAAACAGCAGGTAAGTTCTAGAGCCAAGCATTGGACTTTTTATTTTATTTTATTTTTTTTTGCGGTACGCGGGCCTCTCACTGTTGTGGCCTCTCCCGTTGCGGAGCACAGGCTCCGGACGCGCAGGCTCAGCGGCCATGGCTCACGGGCCCAGCCGCTCCGCGGCATGTGGGATCTTCCCGGACCGGGGCACGAACCCGTGTCCCCTGCATCGGCAGGCGGACTCCCGACCACTGCGCCACCAGGGAAGCCCAGCATTGGACTTTTGATTCTAAAACCTATATTCCTCACCCTCTCCAACCCCTTCCCTCTAACACACACACACACACACACACACACACACACACCCCTAAGATGGAAAACAGGGGGAGCCTTTCCATGTTAAGGAGACCTTCTTGTGGGATGGAAGCCTCTTATGACTGCAGGGAAAGTTCTTGCCCATGTGAGTTCGGCCTCAAGCAGAGGAAGCAGACAGACCAGATGACAGCAATTCTTGTTCTACTGAGAGCTCTAAAATCAAATTCCCGATTCTCCTCTGTGACTACACCAGATAGAATTACACAGTGCCAGCAACTTATAAATAGAAGAAAATAAATGGGGAGAAACCAGCAGATTAAGCTGTAAGCCACCGGGAGAAATTAGAGGGTGGAATTTGCTTGGTTGCTTTCTCTTGCGTCCTGCCAGCACCGTGGCTGGAATTCTCTGTGCTCTGCATCTGCTGTGTGCGGTCCCCCGTGAGTCTCTGGCTCCACCCCCTTCTCGCGTCAGCTGAATCCGAGGTGACAATGCAGAACAGCTCTGGAGCCTCACCTGCACTTTCCAGTCTGCTTGGGGTGCTGAGTCCATAGAGTGACAAATCAGGAGACGTGTGGTCACCTCGATGGTCTGTGTTTAGTGGCGCCACATTCCTGCAGGTGAGGGTCCCACAGGGAGCAGCCCCAGGCAGACCCCAAGCTAAGCGGGGTGGCGGAACACCAAGTTCATGGCCAAGTCAGCGAAGGGATGCGTTTTCTCCTCCAGCACCATTTCTGACTCGCCCTTGGCCGGGAATCAGATGCTCACTCGTCTTTGCAAACGCACTTAAAGTGCACAGGACGTCGACATGAAACAAACCGAAGGGGAGACAAAATTAAAAAGAAAAGATCCAGTGCTTTGTCTCCAGAGCTGTGGAATTCTTCTGATGTGCAGAAGAGGCACAGCTGTGATCTTTTTTTGATCGCATTGCTCCGCCACACAGAAGGCGACATTGAAATACGTCAGGCGACATGGTGAGAGCCAGGAAAAGCTCATCTTCCCTGCGATGCCCCCGCAATCACTGCCCAAAGAGACGTCTGCTGGGGGCAAGTCTCAAGCAGCCCAGCCTGCATCTCAGGCCTGAGAGTTTCTTTTCTTTCTTTTTTTTTCATGGAAGAATGAGGACTGTTTTCTTCTTTTTTTTTTTTTTGGTCTGCGAGTTTCTGAGCAGGACAGAGAGCCTGCCCCGTGAAAGCCTTGGGCACGGGCTCCAGGAAGGGTCTAGGTACCCACATGCAGTGGTCCTGGCTGCTTGCTGTTTTTTTATTATTATAAAACTTTTAATTTTAAGATAATAGTAGATTCACATGCAGTTGCAAGAAACAATACAGAGAGATCCTTTATTCCGTTTCCCCCACGGTAACATGTTGCAAACTGTAGGAGAGTGTCACAGCAGGACGGTGACGCTGACGCAGACACAGAACCTCCCGTCCCCGCGAGGTCCCTCCTGCTGCCCTTCTGTAGCCTCACCTCTTTTCGCTCTCGCCCCCCCGAACCCCACCAACCGCCAACCTTCCCCGTTTCCGTAATTTGGTCATTTTAAGGATGCTCTCTAAAAGGTTCCGTAATTTGGTCATTTTAAGGACGCTCTCTAAAAGGAATCGTAGGCACGTAACCTTTTGGAATTGGGCTTTTCTGCTCAGCTTAATTTTCCGGCGATTCGTCCAGCTGGCTCTTTGTCAAGGCTCTTCCTTTTGGTCACCGGTGTCTTTTGAAGGGCCCATCTGTATTCGGGGAAGCGCCAGGTCATTGGCGCCCTGGTGTAGGAGCCAGAGCTCCCTCTCCACCCCCAGCAGCCCGACCCAGCCCGGATGCACCAGTTGAGGCTTCAGATTGATGAGGGGTGGGGGGCGGTGTCAGCACTTGACATGTGTGTTTCCAGGTGCAGGTGAGCTGTCAACCGAGGACCCCAACTGAGGAACCCTCTTCTCCGGAGGTGAGACGGGGCACCAGGCCCTGCCAGCCCTGAACGCATGGCTGGGGACGGAGCCCCACACGCCCGCACGAGCCCACCCGGGGTAAGGAGTCCAGCCCAGATGTGCGACGGTCACACCCCCGGCTCCTGGGTCTCGGTCTCCTCGGCTGGAAGCCGACTCATATCACACAACGCCTGTCACGGCCAACATCTCTGTTTAGTGGACGAGAGCCCCAGGTCTGGCTGCGAGGCCGTCACTGGAACGGAGGAGGAGCGGTTTCCCGAGGAGACCTCATCTCACAGCAGGTCGGGCCGACGGAGTCTCCTCCTGGGCTCCTTTCTCTGCCCTCCCCCGCCCACGCACGCTCTCATACACGCTCACGCCTGCACGCACCGTTGCACACGCATGCTCACAACCACACGCACACACGTTTGCACGCTTACATCCGACACTCGTGCGCCCACACACGCTCACGCTCGCGCTCCCATTTAAGGTCTGAGTTCACTTGCTGGGGCCTTTGTGTGCCCCGGTCTTTAAACTCAAAGATGAGCTTGAAGCAGGAGAAAAAGAGAAAACACAACCCGCGGTCCGCCGGCTGCTGAGCTGCTTCAGCGCCCTGTCTTCTGCTACCCCGGCGAGGCACTCGTTTCGTTTCGTTTCTACTTCTCAGGAAATGAACTGATGGAGCCGGGCAGGCATCTGAGGGCAGGAGGCCCGGCCCTCACCCTCCTCCAGCCGGGGTCGGGGGTGGGGGTGACTTCAGGCCTCGCGCCCCGCCCGCCCTGGCAGTCCAGGCCCCACCGCAGGGTCCCCTCCTCTTGTCCTCACATCCCACTAGGCCCAAGGGCGTTACCAGGTCACCCCAGGCTGGGAGTATAAAGGACAAAGCCCCCAGATGCTGGCGGGGGGGTGCGGGCAGGGGAGGCTGGCCAGGGTCCCCCAGGGATCCTGCAGGCAGGGCGGGGCTGGGCAGGAGAGCTGTGCCTACTTGGGTGAAGTACTTAAGGAGGTGCCAAAAACTCAGCAGTGAGATAAATAAGTTTATTTCAATATTTTAATAAATCCAAATGGATGCCCCCAAATCAACAATAAACAAAATATGAAATTTTTAAATAAAGGCAGAATCTGGCCCTGGACTCGCCGGCTCTTTTCACTCACCTCCCCCGACCCCGGCCCTACCCATGGGCAACTCAGGCCCCAAAGCAGGGAAGGAAGTAGGGGTCAGGGGTCCCTCCGTGGCTCAGAGCTCTCTGTGCATGTGGCAGGGGGGCTTTGAGAAGTGAGATGGGGTCTTTCCCTGGAGTCCCATAGCTCTTGCCTCTGGGCGTCCCTGACACACACGCACACGTGTGCACACACTCACATCCATACACGCACATGTGTGTGCACAGCAGCCAGCCTCCAGGGAGCCCCTCCCCACTGCCCACGGGCCGGAGCAGTGGCTGCAGAGTCCTCACAGGCAACTGAATCCGGGTCAAAGGCCACCTGGGCAAGAGCTGGTGGAGGCCCAGGCGCCCCACGGGGCTGAGTCGATGATGCTCCCTGACCCGGGCCCCAGCCGGGCAGCACCGGCCCTCTGGCCGTGGCACCTCCGCGCATGTGCGTGTGCGCTCAGCATCTACTTCCCCGGCTGGACGTCACCTCCACAGGGCACAGCCCTGCCACACCATCCACCCCTTGACTCGTTCTGCTAGAGTGAATGAATGAATGAATGAATGAACAAATGACGTGGGCGGGGAAGCACTGCGCTTAGCTCAGCAGGGGGTGTCCTTTTGCTGTGCAGCCCATCCTGTGAAGCCCCCATGCTGTAGGGTGGACCGTGGTCTGGTGCAGGCTCGACAGGCCACGTGTCAGCCACATAGCTCTTCAGGGCCGTGGGGAGGGCAGGTGGGCTCGGGGGCAGAGGTGCGGCCCCCACCGGCCCCAGGGAGGGCACAGTACAGAGAGTCCCATCTACACTGGGCAGGCTAGGAGCCTGAGTCCTGCGGCCAGTAGAGACGAGGTTCTGTCCTTTCTTCCCTCGCAGCAGTGACCCTTCTGCCCTGACCCACCGTGCACGTTAATTGCTATTCCGAGCACCTTCATCCCCTCGTTGCTGCTTCCAGCTCTGTCAGTCCCACTATTTATAGCTGACTATTTCAGAGACACAAAAGACTACTGGGACATGGCCTTTAAATTTCGTTGAAGACAGTGGGCTGAAACGTTTGCCAATGGACTTCGCGTCTCTGGCGGGGGAGCAGTAAAACTGACTCTCTTCTCTTCAGCGATGAGTGTCCTTTCACGTTGCAAGAGGCTTCTCCAGAAACACACCTTCCTTTAAATAAACTGCCCGATCACCCCGCTCTCCTAACCCGCCGTCCCCGGGAGAAAGGCCGTCTTCCACACTGGGGTTTAGGAAGGTCCCAGACGTTCCCACGTGGCCCCAGTTCCCAATTCCACGGCCCCTCCCGCGTCCTCCCAAAGCTCGGAGGTCGGCCTCCATTCAGCACAAGCAGAGTGAAAAAAATGATAAAAAATCAAATCGCTGACACCTGCCCACAGCTGCTCTGGACCCCGTGTGCTTCTAAGTGCTTTACACGTATTAGTTCACTGAATCCTCAGACGACCTCGGAGGCCGGCGCCGTTGCCAATCCCAGGCGAGAGACGGGGAGACAGGTCTGGCTGTCGCTGCGCCGGCATCACGATGCTGCTCTGGGTCCCGACGGTCCTGCGGGGGCTCCTGGGCCCGAGCCCTGCCTGCCCCGAGCTGCTAGTTAGGAAGCCCTGGGGCCTGGGGTTACCGGACGGGCGCGTGCGTAAAGCGTGGGGAGGGATGGGGCAGCGGTGCTGGGAGACAGACTCCCGCCTCCTGGGGGCCGCTGGCCGGGGAAGGTCACGAGCCTACAGCCGAGTCACGCTGAACGCCCACAGGATTTAGGGCCGACGGTTGCCTCTCTGGCCCATGAGGCAGAAGGAGGTGTAGCTGGGAAAAGCCCCACTCCGGCCCACAGAGGAGAGGGCGCTGGTGCTGGGACCCAGGTCGGGCTGAGCAGTTACCCAGCGCTGCCTTCGGACTTGGGGTGATGAGTTCTGAGAGCCCTTGGGGTTCGCTCCACCTGCAGACAGCCCTCGGCCACTCAAACCCAAACCCGCCAAGCCCACTGGAGGGGTCAGAGCCTGTTCAGGACGTGAGCCCATTCAGGACGTGGCCCACGGACTCCATTCCAGCCCCGGGGGAGCCGCTGCGTGGGACGCTGGGCCTGGCGGTGACTCACCCCGGCGCCCCCTCCTCCGCCCTTGCGGGGTGTGCGTTCCCCCCTCTCCTGCCGTTTCTAACACAGCAGAGGAAACATGGGCCCGGGGGCCCCAGGCCCCGAGAGCTGGAGGGCAGCAAGATGAGAACTCTCCCAGCCAGACCCGCGCGGGGGCAGCACGAGGTCAAGTAACCCAGCCCCGGGAAGCCTGTGGGGAGACAGCTGGAAGGGATTCAGACGCCCTGGGCGCCGGGGCAGGGCCTGGAGAAGGGGGGCTCTGCGTCACCCCACCGCACCCACCCAAGAGGAGTCGCCGCCCCCGGAGGAACCCCAGGCAGAGCTGGTGGCCGCCCACCTGGCCTCTCGGCCGGGGCCTTCACGCCGGGTCCAACGGGAGCCCCCCCATCAGCGGGTCTCCCCCTCCCTCCGGGTCACAGCGGCTGCCGGATGCTGTCGCCGGCATGTGTGATCCAGGCGGTATCGGGCTGCGATCAGGCTGCTGAGAAGCCAGGCAGATGGCGTGAGGAAGCGTCGGGCCGCCAGCAGCTCTCCCGCCCGTGCAGACACCAGAGGCGCCAAGCGGACCTCCTGAGGCTGCGCGCCAGCCAGCCAGGGCCCAGCGCCCGAGGAGCTGGGGAGACGGGCACCCTCGCCTGAACCGGGGGGTCGGCGGGCGGCTTCCCTGCAGGCCCGGCCCGCTCCAGGAAGGGGCTGGCAGACACCCAGGCCAGCGGATGGCAAGTGTCAAAATCCCGAGAGAGGGCACATGAGATGAGGGCGGGGGAGCAGGGCCCGCGCGCCCACCTCCTACCTCCAGGACAGACAGGCCAGCTTTCCTATAAACACACACACACACATTCACACTCACATGCATACACTCATAGCACACACACACCACAGACACATGCACACACACCACAGATACACACTCGCAAGCACACGCATTTCCCTGAACCTGAACTGTATTATGGTCCTGTGACCCATGCAAAGTATGAACACAAGAATGCATGGTGACACGAGTAACAGTCCCACCCCAGCAGGGTCACACTGTGAGGACCCCAAGACAACAGCCAGGGTGTTTACCAGGCCATCAGGGCCCAGGTTGAGGGCCTGATGCCACACACACGTGCATGCGCGTGCGCACACACACACACACAAACACACACACACACACACGGTGCTGGTCCAGTGAAGATGTGTCCCAGGATGTTCCTGGCACTGTGGTCGGGGGTATGGGCAGCCCAGGACGGCCAAGGGGCTCCCCCGGGGGCGGGGCTCCATGTGTCCATGAGCCACGGAGGAAGAGATGTCCCCGACACGCGTGGGAAGCCTCACAGACAGCGCAGGGGCAAACAGTGGAGGAGGGATGAAGCCCCAGCACAACGATGTGTCCATGGACCCAACAGACGGCCCCGCACCTAAGGACCAGCCAGCAAAGTCTGACTGTGGGAGTCTGAGGGTCAGAGCCCAGATTCCCCCAGAGACAAGTCGTAGGGAAAAGAAAGGGATGGAAGGGGGCGGCTCTGGGTGAAGAGGGACTTAAACATTTCAATCTAAAAACAAAGGGAGAAGTTTGGCAGTCCTGAAATAGTTAAACAGAATTGAAAATAGGTGTTCAAGCAAAAACTTGTCCTCCCAGGAGAGGGGCAAGGATGGCAGAGCAGGACGGCCCTGAAGTCACCGGCCCCACGGGCGCCCCCAGATCACAGCTGGTCACAGGGCGACTATCGGTGGGAAAGACCGGGAGACGAGCAGAAAAGATCTCCTAAAACTAAAGACATAGAAGGAACCACAACGAGACGGGAGGCGGGCAGAGCTGTGGTTTAGTCAAGTCCCATATCCCCCGACGGAGTGGGGGGGGGGGCGACCCGCAACCGGGAGGATCTTTACAGTGGCAGAGGTTCTCCCCAGAGAGCAAGGGGTCTGAGCCCCATATCAGACTCCCCAGCCCGGGGGTCCTGTACTGAGAAGACAAGCCCCCAGAACACTGGGCTCTGAAGGCCAGCAGCGCTTAATTTCAGGGGACCCAGAGGGCTGGGGGAAATAGAGACCCCGCTCTTAAAGGGCCCACAGAACCTCACGCACTCAGGAATGCAGAGCAGAAGCAGGAATTTGAAAAAAGCCTGGGTCAGACCGCCTGCCGGTCTTGGGGAAGCAGGAGGTAACTGGACCTCACCCTGGGGACACAGACAGTGCTGGCAGTAAGCAGGGGAGGTGGTTCTGCCACGTGGGCACTGGTGCTTGGCAGGCACCCCTGTGGAGCCCTCCCTCTAGTTACCAGTGCAGGGACCCGGCCCCGCCCAGCAGCCTGTGGACAACAGCATTGGGGCACCTCAGGCCAAGCAGCTGGCCCATGCCCCACAGCTACCGAAGCCCGTGCACCTAGAGCCCGTGCTCCGCAACAAGAGAAGCCACCGCAATGAGAAGCCCACGCACCACAACGAAGAGTAGCCTGCGCTCACTGCAACTAGAGAAAGCCCACGCGCAGCAACGAAGACCCAACACTGCCAAAAATAAATAAATAATAAAATTAATTAATTAAAAAAAAAAGGCATCGGGGAAAAGCAACAAATAACATACAAGGGAAACTCCCACAAGGCTATCAGCTGACTTTTCAGGAGAAGCTCGGCAGGCCTGAAGGGAGCGGCGTGACGTTAAAGTGAGTGGCTAAATGGATCCCAAAACAAGAGCCGTGTATATGCTGCCCATAGATATACAGCAGACTACTGCTTAGCCATAGAAAAGAATGAAATCCCGCCATTTGCGACAACATGGATGAACCAAGAGGGTATTATGCTGAGTGAAGTAAGTCAGACAGAGAGAGACAAATACCGTGTGATTTCACTCACACGTGGAATCTAAAAAACAAATGAACACACATAACAAACTTATGAGATACAGAGTTGCAGATACAGAGAACAAACCACTTGCCGAGGGAGGGGGGCCGGTAGAGAGGAGGAGAGAGATCGTGAGGGAGGTTAAGAGGTACAAACTTCCAGTCGCAAAACAAAGGAGTCACAGGTATGAGACGCGCAGTGTGGGGAACACAGTCAATTCCTGTGGACCATCTTTGTGTGGTGACAGAGCGGAACTAGACTCAGTGTGGTGGTCATTTTGGAATGTACAGAAATATCGAATCACTACGTTGTGTAACAGGAACTAACATAGTGTTGTCGCTCAATTATACTTCAGAAACAAACAAACTCATAGAAAAAGAGGTCAGATTTGTGGTGACCAGGGGTGGGAAGGGGCAGGGGAATTGGATGAAAGTGGTCAAAAGGTACAAACTCCCATTATAAGTACCAGGCATATAATGTACAACATGATGAATATAACTTACGCTGCCGTACGCTATACATGAAACTTGTTCAGAGGGTAAATCCTCAGAGTTCGCATCATAAGGAAAACTATGTTCCTTCTACTTCTTTAATGCTGTATCTACATGAGACGAAGGATGTGCACGAAGCTCATCGTGTCATTTCATGACGGATGTACGTCAAATCATCACGCCGTCCACCTTAAACTTGTATGGTGTCGTACGTCAACTGCATCTCGATAAAACTGGAAGAAAAGAACACACTCCAGCAGCATGGGGCACAACAGGAAAACGTGGGAACAACCCAAGCGTCCATCCGCAGTTGATGGATAAACACAACGTGGCCCCCCCTCGGCTCAGTGGAACGGCGTTCCACCACAAAAAAGGAAGGAAGTACTGACACATGGGACAACAGGGATGGGCCTTGAAGACATTCTGTGCAGCGAAAGAAGCCAGACACAGAAGGCCACATACTGTACGCTCCCATTTAGAGGAAATACCCAGAAAAACAAACCCACAGAGACAGAAGCAGCTTCGCTGGGTGTCAGGGGCTGAGGCTGGGGGTGGGAGTGACGGGTAATGGTGCAGGGCTCTTTTTGGGGTGGTGAGAATATTCTGGAACTATGTAGACATGATGGCTGCACCGCACTGGGGGTGGACTAAATGCCACTAATGGTAAAGCTCATGTTATGTGTACTTTACCACAATAAAAACCACGTAGAAAAACAAGAAACAGACCAGAGTAAACCACAGGCTCTAGGGAAGCACACTTGGGTGGTGACCCTATTTAAACACACAGGCGGTGGTCACTATGATGAAATAAAATTTATATGTGAAGGCAGGACAAGAAAAAGTAAACGCAAGATCCTCTCTGTGTGTTTGTTGGGACCTCCGCATTGCACATGAGGCCGACCTCCTCAAAGGTGGGAAGCCCTGCTCACCGCAAAGATCAATGTGTTTTCCCCCTTCTGACGCTGCCACTGTAACGTCTTAGAAGGATGGTGTCTTTCCGAACTCTAGGAAGTGATGGTGACCTGCTGCTCGCTGGGTACGTGCTACAGGGACTGTGTACCCCTGGTGAACTTTATGCAAGATACCAGCATGTCCTTCTGACATACGATCCTTTGTCTCGAAAATGTATATGGCTGTGCCTTGGACTTCCAGCATGCAGAGCAGTGCTCAGAGCTTCTGAGAACCTGCTTCCCGGGTTAGAATCCTCAGTTTGGAATAAAATTCCCTGTTTGATTCTTAACTTGATTGTTAACTGAGTTTTCATGGACCTCAAGAAGCCAGGATGGTGGTTACCTGTGTGACTGGGAGGGGCACGTGGAGGGGCCTCTGGGGGGCTGCTTGGTGCTCCTGCCTGGCCTGGGTGGGCTTCCCTCTTCACCACCAGCTTTTGCGTGGTGTCTGCATCACCCGGCTTCTGGGACAAAAGACTTTCGGACGCGCCCTGATGGCCCTGAACATTGTCCCTCACCTGCTCCCTCCCCCGGCTCCCCCGAGGACTTGCCCAACCATGGGTGCCGCTAAGTGGCTGTGTGACCCCCAGGGGCATGGCCAGCTGGCGCCTGAGCCCCCCGACGCTACTGGAAACGGGAGGAGGCGGCCCAGCCCCTGCTCCCAGCCTCCCGTGTCTGTGGGTTCCTGTGGGCAGAGGCAGCAGGAAGTGGCTGGTGAGGAAGGACTGGGAGACCTTCAGAGGCCCCTGCCCTCCTGTGGGTATGGAGCTGAGGACACAGGCGCCTCCCACGTGGGTGTCGCGGTGGCAGGGCGTCCAGTGCAAGGGTCAGGGTGAGCGGCGGCCGTCGAGGCCGTGACTGTGGTGCTGATACTGAGCATTGGGGTGACCGCGGTGAGGCAAGAAGGGGCGAGGGGGAGCGGGGAGCTACAATGGTTAAACATGAGAACGCACACATTTACCTCCAGGGCAGGTTTGCAAGGAGGAGGCTGCCTGCCAGGGTAGGTCCCTGTCCCCAGGGGACCCCTCAGCCTGTGCCCCCAGGAGGGCCCCACGTGTGTGGACGGTAGGTTCGGGAGTAAGCGAGGGGCCGGACCCACACAGCACACAAATGCTGCATCTAGATTTAGACTCTGCGTATAAATCAGGACAGGGTAATTTAAAGCAAAATGATTTCAATTTTACAACATAATATAACCAACTGATTACTTTGTTCTCATATAAATGCCTGGCTTTTTAAACACATCCCATTTCTAAAGCCCTAAAGGTGGCAATAAAACAGAAATCATGAAAATATGTTTTCCAAAGATTTCTTTTTCTTTTACTTCTCACAGAGAAGTAGGTGACATCTCAAACAGACGAAAGAAGAATCATAGGATAAACCCCTGACAACCTCAGTGGTTCCCACCCTTGAACCCTTGAGTGCGTCCTTCCCACAAGGATGCTCTCCCACCTCCGCTGCACGGCCTGGAGGTCAGGGGACATGGCGCACGTGGTGTCCAGCCCTCATTCCCACTCTAGTTCTCCGGGTCCTGTGACATCCTTGGGAGCAAACTGCCCGGCTCAGAATTGGGTCACTGGACACCCCTTATAAACATCCTTCTCACACCCCAAATCACATCTCCTAAACCGTCGGATACATGAGATCATCACACTTCCCGCACTGTCCTGGCAACGTCTGCGTTCTCCTAGTTTGTCTCCCGGGATAACAAATTCCATCTACAGATGGAGACTAGCTGGTGTCTCGGTTCTGTTTCTGTAGGTCCCTGCCCCCACCTCTTCTTTTTCTACAGAGTTTTTTTTATTGTTTAGTTTCTTTTTTTTTTTTGGCCATGCCGAGTGGCTTGCAGGATCTTAGTTCCTCAACCAGGGATTGAACCCAGGCCCACAGAAGTGAAAGCGCCACTGGACCGCCAGGGAATTCCTTTTACAGAGTTTCTGTTGAACCAGGCTGTTTGTCCTGTGGAGTTTCCCCTGGACTAAAGGACGCATTTCTGTAAACTGGCATCAGCTCTGCAGGCTTAATCCATCTTGGGTTCTTTTTCTTTTTTCTTGCAAGACCTCCTCGCAGGCAGCGGTGGGGGTCTCCGCTGAGAGGCACATAAGGCTGCTTGTCTCTCCTTTTTTGTGATGTCACACGCACCGGTTTCCATCGCCTGCATCACTTAATTCATCGGCAGCTGCGCGGTGGTGCCTGGGTTCTACCCTCCCAGCTTCGCCTACTTTTTCTCCTTCACCATCTCTCGGCTGCCCTCGGGCAGGGAAGGGTGTGGGAGGTCTGGACGGGAAGGGCACGGTCGGCACGTGACTCTCAGCCGGGGGCCCAGCACCCTCCAAACCCACAGATGCGTGTGCACAGCCCCATCCTGAGAGCTCACGTCTGACCTGTTAACCCCGCGGCAACTTCCATCCTGGTGGATCCTTCTCCATCACCTCCCACCAAGTGCCACTGAGAGCCAGGCAGGTGACAACTTGGCACCCCAAGAGCAGAAAGACGCTGATGCTACACTTGGGGGCAGAATTTCCACGTTGGTCGTGGAAATAAGCATCGCCACAGGCTCACTGTGACGAAACGGTGGGGTGAAGAGCGGGCGGGCAGGGTGGGGCAGGCTGAGCGGAGGGGCCTCCTGTCCCTGCCTCTTCTTTCCTGTCCTGACTTGGACACGAACCTAGTTCCACCTCATGCTCTCTCTGCTCTGGGACACGGCTGCTGGGGGTCTTTGGAATGTGGGGGGACCCTCCCCTCCTTCTGCCCCATACACACAAACACCAGCCACTGTTTGGAAATAAATGCTGAGCTTTGCAGAGATTAAAACATGGCATGAATTACGCAAGGCGCGCTGTCTGGGGACACATGAATTTCACAAAATAAACTGGCTTCTGTTTTCTGTTAGAACCTACAAGTGGACTTCCCTAGTGGCGCAGTGGTTAAGAATCCACCTGCCAATGCAGGGGACACGAGTTCGAACCCTGATCCGGGAAGATCCCACATGCCGTGGAGCAACTAAGCCCGTGCACCACAAATACTGAGCCTGCGCTCTAGAGCCCGCGAGCCACAACTACTGAAGCCCGCGTGCCTAGAGCTCGTGCTCCACCAATGAGAAGCCACCGCAATGAGAAGCCTATGGACCGCAACAAAGAGTAGCACCCGCTCGCCGCAACTAGAGAAAGCCTGCGCGCAGCAACAAAGACCCAATGCAGCCAAAAATAAATAAATAAATTAATTAATTAATTTAAAATCTTAAAAAAAAAAGAGAATCTACAAGTGTCTACCTGGTCGCTGCTATGAAGGAAAAAACAATCCTCAGAAGAATGCTGAGAAATACCTTAAGGTTATTATTTTCAACATCCTTGCCAAGGCAGGAGGGACCCTCTGTCTCTTATTCAGACTCCTCAAATAACACTCGGTTACCACACACCTCTGGGCTCATTAGGTGCTGGCGGCTGCCACGGGCTGACCTGTGACCCCCAAAACCCATATGTTGAAGTCCTGGATCTCGGACGTCCAGCCTCCAGACCCTGAGAAGGTAAATTTCTGTTGTCTGCGTCCCCAGTCTGCAGTAATGGTTAAGGTGGTCCCGTGACCGGGCCACCTGTTACCACCCACCTCGCCTCTCCAGCCCACTGGCCTCCTGGCCGCTCCCCAAGCCAGCATGCTCACCACTCAGGGCGTCTGCACTGGGGCCCCCTCTGCCCCTGATATTCCTCAACTCACGGCTTTGCCCAAAGGTGACCTCACTGGGCCACCCCTCGCCCTCCACACCCAACCCTTCACCTCGCCCTACTTTCTACAAGCCTGTGGCCTCTGCCTCTAGAATGTGGGTTCCATGAGGACAGAGCCTGGCACGTGGCAGGCCCTCAGCTGAGGCTCAGAGAGGAGCCCAAACCCGCGGAGCCCACAGCAGGGATGCCAGGAGATCCCGTCAGGGGCGGGGGCCCGGCTCCATGGCTGCGGCCTGTGCAGTTGCTCAGGGTCCTGCACTCAGAGACCCTGCGCTCGGGTTCACGTCCTGCTCGGAATTCCACGTGATTTTAAAGATGGGCCCCGCCCCACCGGCTCATTATTTCAGACGGGGTCCAGCAAACTGTGGGCCTCGGGGCCCTCACCCAGTTCTAGACACGTGGACGCAGACTCCTGGACACCGTACACCTTGAACACTCTCGCCAAGGTTTTACCCTAACCCCACAGCCAGTGACTGATTTGGGGGCTTCCCCCAACAGGCCAACCTGGCCTTAAGATGCCCGACTCTATGGCGGCCCCGCTCCGGGGCTCCCGTGGGACCAGGTGGAAGGTCCCCAGCCGAGCCCACAAGCCAGCCGCTCCTTCCCAGCCCGTCCTGCCTGTCCCCTCCTCCGGTGAGCTGCGCCATCAGTCACCTGGATGAGAATCCCCGTCTCAGGCTCTGCTTCCGAGAGCCAGCTGTCAATGACCCCCTGCGCCCCCCGCAGGCAAACCTGGGGACCACATCCACGCTGGGCTGAACGTGCTTTAGCGCTAGTTCATGCAGAAAATGGGGCCCTTCGACAGCACCTACAGACCTGGACGCAGCTTTCCCTGCACTCACAGGGGCCCCGTCCTGGCCTGAGCCCAGCTTCTGGGCGAGAGCCTTTCCTCCTGTGTCAGCTCATTTCCTCCTTCCCAGGACCTTCTGGAACGTGCTCGGACTCCCACAGGGTCGTTACTCCGAGGGGACTTTTGCTCTCATCTAGAGAGAAATGCGTGCCTTTCACCGGAACTTTCTAAAAAGAAATTCTTTCAAAGGAAAAACAACAACAAAATAATAAAATCTCACCAGGCCTCTCAGCTGCCTCCAGCCAGGAAAGTAAAATGCTCGTCACGTCACTTTCAAACAGGCACAAGCAGGGCTGTGAAGGACCAGGCCCCGGCCGCAGTTCCCATGCTGCCCACGTGGGGAGGGGGGAGGCTGGGCGGACAGGAAACCCACGTGAGTCCTGCGCTGAGGGGCTCTGGGAGAAGGAGGGCCACCAGGCCACCACGTGTTATCAGTGACACTCAGCTTCAGAGCCAACTGCCCCTGACTTGCCGGCACTTCTCTACCTTGTTGGGAGTTTTTACCCTAAGAAAAGGTGAAGACAGGAAACCCTGGGGGACGGGGGCGGAGGTGTTCTGCACCCCACCTGCCCGACGCCCCCAGCACTATGTTGTGGTCCCGGAGGTTCCGTGGCCTGTGGGGGTCAGGCCGTGGCGCCCTCCGCTGACCAGCGGTGGGTCAGGCCAGCGTGAGCCTCAGGACTCAGGCTGCGAGCGCGAGACCCTTCCCAGTGGGGCGATTGAGGGCGCAGAAGCCCCAGGAGCGGCCGCTCGGTCAGGGGTCACCAGACACGCAGGGAGGAAAAGGGACTTGACGGTTGGTGACCTCACCTGAGGCCAGCCCACTCCCAGAATTCTCCAGGACAAGGCCCGCGACCCCCCTCCCCTGCATAAGCCAGTGTGAGTCTGGGTTCTGGGAGCTGAAGCATTCCGAATCCAAATGCCCCCACTTTTGAAATTCGACCACATCTTCAATTCACATCAAGGCACAATCTACTTAGTTATTAAAAGGACAGGGACCTCCCTGGCGGTCCAGTGGTTAGGACGCCGTGCTTCCACTGCAGGGGGCAAGGGTTCGACCCCCGGTGGGGGGCTAAGATCCCACATGCCACGAGGCGTGGCCACAATTTTTTTCAATTTAAAAAATAAAAGGACAGAGACAAACTGCAATGCCAAAAGCCCAAGGCACAAACCCCTGGGCCTGAGAGCAGCTGAGGCCACGCCTCCAGGGGCAGGGGGTGGGGCTGGAGCCAGAGGCCCAGGCTTGCACGGGATCCGGATGCCTCTGCTTGGTGCCAAGCGAAGGGGGCTGTGAGAAAGTCAGATCCGGTCGGACGGACCGGGAAGGCCCGTTTCCTTGGAAACCACGTTGCCGAGAGACGTGTAGCAAGCCGCGTGCCCAGGCGCAGAGCCGCACTCCGACAGTGGGGTTTTTGCAGCAAAATAAGGGTTTACTGCAGGCACCGAGCGAGGGAAGGGGAGACAAGCCTCAGAGCCACTCCCACCTGGTCTTCGGGTTGGGGGATGTGTCTAAGGGGAAGAACAAAGTAGCTAGGGTGAATCTTTGCCTTGTGACATTTCTGAATCATGGTTTCGCGAGTCAGGGTGTCCCAGGTGGTCCCCGGCTCAGGGGTCTGTGAGCTCACCTTGCCCTGGAGAAACGACCCGAGTTTGTACGTTAATGATGAATCTATAATAGCAATTTTAGTACGTGAACGACGGACAGCAGCAACCGTAAGCATCCGACTCTGGTGATCAGTGTTGTCAGCACAGGCTTGAGTCCAGAGGGGACAGAAACGGGATGAAGTTTTGGATGAGAGATGAATCGTAAACTCGGTAAAGAAACTCAGCTTTAGGGGTCTTGGTTCCAGAAGACGGGGTCTGGCCGGGAGGGTGGGGAGACTGCTCCGGGGGGCGGCCCCTGGACGGGGAGCTGCGGGGTGTGCAGACCTCAGGCCTCCTCGGGGACGGTGGAGGGTTTCTCCGTGTGCAGGTGACATGGAGCCCTTAGGTGAGAGCAGGACTTTCTGTCCTCACAGTGGGAGGGCTGCCAAGACGGGCACCAACCAGACAGTCCCCCACCCCCTCCCCGGAGGGACACCTCCAGGGCAAGGCCCAGGCTGCTCAAGTGCCACAAAGCAAATGGGGTGCCAGGGGGTGCCCGAGGGACACCCCGCACACCACGCCAGGGCCTTGGGGCCATCATCCTCTCCCATCGGTCAGGAGAGGACCGAGGGGTGGTCAGAGAGCAGCGCCGCCCCGCCTTGGAGCTCAGGCTCAGAACCGCATCAGGGGTGCCCCCCAGCCCCGGCAGCAGCCTGCCCTCCAGTCTGGGGCGGGTGGGAAAGGAGCCAGTCCAGGCGGCTCCACACTACAGGGGAGGCCAGGGCCAGCCGACGGCCCTCAGGGTGACTTGGGCCCACGCCCAGCAGATGGCGCTGCAGGCGTCACCAGCTCCTGCCAGGCCCCAGGTGCTCTGCGGGCAGCAGGCAGCGCAGAGCCCAGGGCGGGGGTAGTGCAGGGTGAGGATCAACAGGGAAGCGCTGGCTGGGAGGCAGGGGCAGCCGGGCCAAGGGTCACGGGCGGGGGGCAGCTGGTGGCAGGAAGAGCTGAAACATCTCTCCCCCCCCCTTCATCCCCCCGAACCCCCCCCCCCCCCCCAGGGAATTAGCAGCACCGCAGGGCAAGGCAGACCAGCCCAGACCCGGGCGTCGGGGGGTCTGGGCCCCCTTTCTGGCTCAGTCGACCCTGAGCTGCTCCCCAACAGTGCGGCGTCTTCTATCCTTTCACTCTCTGACAAACCTCCCAGGGCAAGGAACTTTCCAGGGGCAGGAGAGGGAAAGGGCCCCTCAGTCTTCTGCTCCTGGGTCAAGCTCTGAGGGTTAAGACTCAGAAGAGAAAGAGGGACAGAACATGGGGACTGCGCGGGCGGATCCTCAGCCGGCCCCTGGGTGCCCACCCCTAGGCATGCACACCCCACGGTTCCCCTCCCCCAGTGTGGGTGGGCCTGACCTCGTCAGGTGAGCTGGAGCTGGGGACAAAGTCAGAGGTCCCAAGTGTGAGCATTTCTCCTGCCGGCCTTGGGCACGCGGCCAGGAGCCGTGGGCAGTGCCTAGGAGCTCAGAGCCACTGCGGCTGACAGCCAGCAAGAAAACGGGGACCTTGGCCTCATCCTGCCGACAAGCAGTGAGCCGGGAAGGGGACCCGAGCCTCGAGTGTGATGGCAGCCCCGCGACACCTGATCTCAGCCTGTGAGACCCCGAGCAGGAGCCCCACTACCCACACCCTGACTCCTAACCTACAGAGCTGCCATGTCCACCGCCAAGTTTGCAGTAGTTCATGACACAGCAGCTATCTCATACAGCACAGTCCTGCAGCTATCTCCTGCGAGACTGAATAAACATTTAAGCAGGAAAGGGGGAAGGGGAGGGGGGAGCAAATAAGGGAGAGGGGGTGACTGCGGAGAGGGGCAGGGAGGTGGGCTGCCAGGGGCACGGGACACTCGAAGGTCTCAGGTCCAGCCAGGGAGCACAGCCCCCAAAACACCGAACGTCAAAACTGGAAATCATGCAGCTCGGACCCCCAAGCGAGACGGAGAAAAGGAAAGGGCAATCGGGGGCACCGGGAGGTGTGCAGGCGCCCACGTGTGGCCGGACCCCAGGGGTTGGGGGCGGGCGCTGCCCTGGAACCACCAGGATGGGCCGGGCGCAGACCGCCCACCTCCTGCCCTCTAAGGGCGCTGGGGCAGCTGTTGCAAGATGCTGCACAAATCCTAACTCGGGTGAGTGCCTCCCAGGAAAGGACACAGGTGAGGCTGGTTCCCATCGTCCCTTCCCCGGCACCCCACGCTCCGTCCTGCTGGCACCAGCGGCAGGGCCACCACCCACTTGTCAGGGATGCCCCGTGACGCCGCCTGATACCACTGGCCGCGCCCCATGGACAGGTGAGGAAATAGGCCCAGAGCAGGCAGGCACTCTCCTAGGGAGGGACCAGGACCCGGTCTCAGCTGCTGGTGCGACTGTCCCCAGATCCACCCCACCCCCACTACCCGAGGGGGGTCCCAAACGGCCCTGGCAGGTCCCTCCCCCGCGTGAACCGTCTGCAGCACACAGGCCCCCCCTCACGCCCACCCCTCCCGGAGCAAGACCTTCCCATGCAGCCCTTAGACTCCGCCTGGGCCAGAGCTGCCCCCACTGGCGTTAAGGAGTCAAAGTAGTCAGCCTGGCTCCGCCTGGTCCCGGCTACAGCGGAGTTTTGGGCCACTGGACCGTGTGATGAGCAACAGGCTGATGCAAGAACTTGAAGAACTTCGGGCTGTTGTTCTGGACCTTTCTCAGCAAGCCAGGGCGGAGAGCCGAGGGCCCCACGACACGACTGCCATCTCGTTATCAGGACGAAGCTCCGGGTCAGTCCACGTGGACTGGCACATGGCGGGGGGGGGGGCGGTGGTGGTCCCCGACCTAGCTCCAGAGCGACCATCCAGTCTCCCGGGAAGAGAACCTTTAGCGGAGCCAGTCATAACCGCAAAGCTATAAAAACACACTTGCTACTGGAAGCTTAGGTCACTCAGACACAGTGGTATCTGTCCTAGACCCCAGCTGCTCCAGGAAACTATAAATGAACGTCTTAGCCTTAGTGGTCAATAATCTCATGGTGGGGGCCCCTGGTGATCCAAAAGCCTCCCTCAGGCTTTCTCCCCAGTGTATAGGAGGCCCTGAGCACAGGGTTTCTTTGGGGGTAAATGAAAATGTCCTAAGATGGACTGAGGTGACACACACACAACCCTATGAATATACTAGGAACCACTGGATCATACGGTCTGTAAAGTAAATCTCAATAAGAAAGACGAGGGACCCGGAAGACCCTCATCCACACCAGCTCCTCCGGGGCCGTGCAGGGCCAGGCCCTCAAAGGAGCCAGCGCTTTCTGGAGACATGGCTGGCCCAGGGCTGGGGCTTCCTGCCATAACGAGGGCAAGGGAGCGAGCGCCTGGGGAAGGGTCTCAGGAGCCGGCCTGAGGGCTCCCACCGGAGGCTGCGCTGAGCAGTAACGTAAGTGACAGTAAGGGATTACGTATAACCACTGGATCAGACAGGAAACCTGGGCTGCTGGCGCAGATCAATGAATAAGTGGAAGTTTGATGAGAAACTGGGCACCAGAATTCCAGAGCCCCCTCCTATAACACTGTGTTAGCCCCCAGGGGGAAGGTCACTTTCTCAAGACCCCCCCTCCCAACTGCAGGGCAGGTGGAAACCCGGTGGCCTGGGCGGGACCGAGGGAGAGCCAACGTCGCTTCTGCGATGCCCCCGCCCAAGAGGGCCCATCCGCACAGCGGGGTATTTACTACTCAGCCATAGAGGGAATGCAACTGACACATGTCCCAAGGCGCATGAACGCTGAACACACGCTGAAGGAAGCCACACACTGATTTTCACTATCTGAAAACCGAGAAAGCAGCACAGAAAGTCGTTAGCGGTTGCCAGGGGCTGGGGGCGGGGGCTGGGAGGGGCCCAGGCATCCTCATGGGTGAAAACGTTTTCTGGAGCTTGAATCATATCTCAACAAGGCGCTTAAAAAAACGATGCCCCCTTTGGAACACAAGCTTTCCTGGGGCACAATGGCTGGCGGTCGTATTTAATTTCCTCATTTTGCCCGATGGGAACGTTTCCTCACACCGGAGAAACACTGCCCATCAGAGCAACTGCAACCCACAGCCCACCAGTGCCCACAGCTACGTAACACGGTTACAGTTGAAGGATCCTGAAGCCACGGGAGATGTTCACACAACGTGGCCTGAGAACAGTGACAGGGGAATGGCACTGGTTTAAGAACTGCAATCAGGAACGACTGCTGCTTCTTTCCCCCCAGAAACGTCTACAGTATGGCTGCTTCCATACTTTTTGATCAAAGGAATTCCAATAAAAAACAAACAAAACACCTGCCCGCACCCACAAAACAGCGCTAATAGCAGCAGCGCCCTCCCTCCCAGGGTCCCAGCTGGGGAGGAAGTGACAGCTCGAGGGTTATCAGCCAGGTCACCTCGCCCCCGTTAGCCAGCCCTGCCCGCCGGCAGTCTGTGGTGGGCGCCTCCTGAAGCCGCTTTGGGGTGGTGAAAGGAATGTTCGCGTACTGAGGCCTGGGGACGTCGTTCCGGCTTATGCGTGAGCTAACTTGCACCTGACGCTGACGAGAACAGCCTGTTTGTGGCCTTTCAAACATACACTGTCCATCCGCTGTAATTATTAAAGAAGAGGGCGCACCGACCAGAAGAATGTCCATGTTAAACATAAAGTGAAATGCCTCCCTTCCTGGGAGGCCAACGCTGGTCCTCCTTTGACGATAAGCCTCCCTCCCAGGTGCCAAGGCCACGCTGACTCGCTGTGTACCTGCTGGTCTGGTTTTTGAAACCTTGAGGGAATGTACCCCTGACCTAACATTCTTTGTTCTGACAGGACAGAAAACTGTGCTGCAAACCCTGCCTCTCCGGAGCAGTTCTCAGAGTTATGACAGACTGTCTTCTGGGCTATGGTCCTCAGTGTGGCTCAAATAAAACTCTTTTCTATGCGTATCGTAGATTGTTTACTGATTATTTTCGGCAACGGGGAAAGGCACTTAAACTTTAAGGGACGTAGACTCTGGGACTTGCCACTACCCTCCCTACTCCTGCACCCCACCAGCCCCACCCACCTCACAGCTGGACCAAAACGGGGTCCCCGGGCGTCTACTCCAGGGGGGCCGTGCTCACACACGGCTGGGCTTTGGAAACTGAGGTTCGGCTCCGTCTCTACGGGTCCCCCCCAGGCTGGGCCTGTCGCCGGGCTGCACACACCTCGGCCCAGCAGAGGCCGGCCTGGCTGACTGAGGTGGCACGCACCTGTCACCCGGGCAGCCCTCGCCATGGCCACGGCCACAGCCCTGCCTGGGAGCCACTGGAGCCCACACGGCACTACGGCCCGTTTCTATTTTCCATCTAACTGGGACTCGGGCCAAGGGCTGAAACGGAATCCAAAGGAGGCGAGGGGAGGCATGCAGGCGCCCACAGGGACCTCAGATCCAGCTCTGCCTCAGTCACGGACAAGGGGCGGGCAGGGAACCGACCCTCCTGCCCAAAGCACAGGTTCACTGTCAGCTCCCAGCCCGAGCTGATAAAGTGCACGTCCAGACGACGCTGGTAACCCTCGGCCTCATCTTGCCAAGCATGTCTGAGGACCGCGTCAACAGACTTCGGGTGCAAAACACAAACGCCCCCAGAGAACCCGCATAAACGCACCAGGGCAGGACTGGTTTGTAGGCGCCGCGTGGCACTTTATTTACAGACGCCCGGCGGGCAGCCGGTCCCCTGCCTGGGGAGGGTGCCTCCAGGGAGGCTCCAGTCCCGGGGGTCCGCCGGCCTGACCAAGGTCAGCACAGCCGCAGCACGTTCTGGGACGCAGGCGCTAAGTGAGGGTCCAACCCCCTTGAGTCCTGACCTCTGCCACTTCCCGACACAGTAAGTCGGGGAGCGGTCGGTGTCCAGAGTCTCGGGAACCCAGCCTGACTGTCCCGTCCCCTCATCCTCCCCGGAGTGCCTGGCGGACATCACTTCTGGCCCTCCAGGGCCCGCTTTCTTTTCGCCTTTGGCGCCTGGCCATCGGCCGCCTTCGCTCTGGCACCCGCCCAAGGCCGCCGCCGCCTCCTGGGGGCCCCTCTCCTGCCACGGCCCCCGGGCTGCTCCCGGGGCATGGCGGGGTCAGCCCCTGCGCTCCGGCGCCGCCTCGCGGATGCCGGGCTCGGGTCTGGACACGAGGCCTCCTCTGCAGCTCTCCCTGAAATGGCAAGGCCTAGTAAACGAGGCGTCGAGGAGGCCAGCTCCAACTGCTGTGATGCTGACTGAGGTGCCAGCCCCAGGGTGGCAGAGGACACACAGTGCTCGGCAGAGGCACCGACGGCCTCGGGAGTGGACCCGCGTCGACCCCACAGAGGCCTGTGCCAGCAGCGCTGTGAGTTCCACGGCCGTCAGGCAGGGAAACCTACTCGGGCTCCTGACGCCAGGGAGGCTGACCGGGAGGTGGGCCTTTAGGACGACCGGCACGAGGACAGAACAAGAAGAAAGGGAACTGGGCAAAGGCAGGACATCTGGGGCGGGCGGGCCCAGGCTCAGTGCACGTGGGGCCAGAGGGTACGCTGGTCGGAAGGGGCAAATGGGAAAGCAGGGCCAGGCCTCTCAGTCAACGCGACAGCCGACAGTCAGCGTCCAGGGCCCAGCCTGGCACGAGTATGTGAGCCAGTCCACGCCTGCTAAGCGGCCCTGGTGTGAAACGAGCTGGACAGGGTTGGCCCGGGCTGGAGCAGGGGTGAACGGAGAGACCCTTCAAAGGGCACTTGGGGCCCAGGACTTGGGGCCAGTTGACCACACACGGATGACACAGGAGGGATCTCGGTGTGGGGTGGAGCCACCGCCTCTCCCTCTTCTGTGTCCCCTTCCAGCCAGGGGTGCCTCTGGCTCCTGCCCCGCTCGGTGCTGTGGGCACAGCCCATCCCACTGCAGGGGGCAGCCCCAGTGGTCTACAGTGGGTACAGGGCTTGGGGTGTGCCAGGAGCGCACGACAGCCCTTAGCAAGGTCAGTCACGTTCTAACCACAGGCCTGTGGACAAGCTGGGGGAGGGAGGGGAGAGAAGGGGGAGAGGCAGGAAGGGGGGAGGGGGAGGAAGGGGGAGGGGAGGGAAGACGGGAGAGGGGGAAGCCTCTAAAATCAAGGAGGAGAGCGCAGCGAGGTTAGGGGCTCCCTGGAGGACGCCACGGGAGACGCAAGAGGAGGCACGGACCAGGTCAGATCAAAGATGGAAAAGGGTCAGGAAGAGGCACCAGACCGGAGCCACAGGGAAGGAGAGCGGGGAACGCAGGGAGTGGCCCACGGGCCAGACAGCAGAAACAGCCCCTGAGCAGCGGGGCATCGGGGCCAGGGCGCCACATCTCCAGGACACAGGGGCAGTGGGCGCTGGGGGCAGCAGGCTGGGAGGGGGAATCACGCCTGGAAACAGGCCTCAGTCACAGGTGACATGAGCGGGCAGCACAGCACGCAGGTAACGAAGCCCCAGGCCAGCAGCCCACCCACCAGGCCTACCTGTCTTGTTCTGCAGCTGGGATTCGGACAAGCGCTTCTTCATCCTCACCCGTCTCCCACCCCGCGGATTCCTGTAGGCTTTTTCTGGGATGTCGTCCTCGGGGAAGAGGCCTAAAGATCAAGGCGGGCCATCAGGAGGCTGTGGGCTGGGAGGCTACGGTCTATGTGTCCACTGCCACCAGCACCACGGCCACGAGCTCCGGGCAAGGAGGCCCCAGCCGGACTCCACCGCAGCTGCGGGCAGCTCACCGGGCACCAACAGACGGCGCCCGGAAGAGCCGGTTCCTGGAGCGCTGGGACACGTCTTGCTCCATCCTACAGACGCTTATGTTGGGAAGGGGCAGGTGACCTTTCTGGGTCCCGGTGGGTTTGAGTCACACAGGTGTGTGCCTCAGTCTAAGCCCAGTATTCATGCATTCCACTGAATGTAAATTTCACCTAAAGAACACAACCCCAGCGTGAAGTATTTGGGAGTACAACCTGACTGAGGGGTGGCGGGGGGGGAGGAAGAAACACGGTAAAACAAGGACACTAAATTGATGGCAGAACCGAGGTGGCGGACACGCAGGTATGCACTGTAAAATCCTTTTCGACTTCACCACGTGTCTAAAATTTTTCATAATGAAATGTTGGGGGAAAAACGCTTACATCTTCTATCTTAAACCTTCTAGGAAACTGTCTTTCAGAACAAGCCACGCCGGCTCCGCCAGCCACACACCGAGAAGTGGAGTTGGGCGCTGCAGCGCCGAGCAGCAGGGCGGCAGGCCTGGGCACTTACTGGAAATGCAGGTTCTCGGGCGCCAGGTCAGCCCCTCCCGCACGCTCAGCCCTGAGATCCCCCGCACTTCACTAGGACAAGGGCCGCAGACGCCCGCAGCCTGCCTCCCCCGGAGAAACACCACCTCCGGCCTCTCTGCACCCATCCATGCTGTGGGAGAACACGCCACCCGATCCACTCCCAAGAGGACGAGATGCCGTCTAGGCCTGGCGGCCCAATGCTCACCTTCCGAGAGGGCCTGCAACCTGAAAGAACGAGAGACGGTCACCCGCCACGGCCTCTGGAGAGGGGGGAGCCGCCCCCGGGAAGCCCCTTCATGCCCGAGCTCTGAAGACGGCTGCCCTCCCACCTGGGTGAGGCCACCAGAGAGCGGAGAGCCCGGGGCTACTCACTTCCGGATGACTTTGTAGAGGCGCTTCCGGTTCTGCGGAGGGGTGTCCCGGCGACTGGCCATCTCGAACAGTCTGTTGGCAACGGCCTCGTAGTCGAACTGTTTCACGGACAGACACCGTGGAGGCCAAAGTCAGCCCCCACAGGTGCTCCCAGGACGGGAACCAACAGAGAGAAAGAGCACGAGGACCACAGGCCAAGGCTGTGCCCCAAGGTCCCCCGCTGCTCCGCCCCTCCCCCCGCAAACGCTGTCCCCAGCACACGCGGCAGCAGACGCTCCAGGGCAGCGCCGCCCAGTGGATCACGAGGGGCCGCGAGGTGAGCCTCTGCACAACTGTCAACCCTCCAGGAGAAACAAGTAAAACTAACCCGATAAATTTAACCCAGGCTACCCAAAATGCTACTAATTCATCAAGTCACAGATCCTGTCCGCTGAGCTCTGACTCCGAGTGGGGACCCAAAAACCCCCCACTCAGCACGCATCACCCTGGCGGCCCCAGCGCCCTCGCCCTCGAGGGGAGCCGCAGGCAGACCTGGGGCAGCTGTCGGGAGGTGAAGCCGGAGCCCAGCCTCCCGGCGCCCAGCCCCCAACTCCACTTTCAACAAATCTGTGCTTCTTTCTGCAGACGAGGCTCCAGGGCACCTGTGTTCCTCCAAGCCCCGGCTGGACGGATGCCACCCCGCTCTGCCTTCCAGAGGCCGGGAGCTCAGCCCACGCGGGGCCCGGCCACCCACCTGCAGGACGGTGCCGGCGCTGTCCTCCTCGTCGTCGTCGCCCCCCTGCTCCTTGCCCGGGTCAGGCTCAGCCCCACTGACGGAGCCTAGAACGAAAGGGTCCCAGGGACTCAGACACGCCTGGTGCCGCAGGTGTCACGGGGCCCCAGCACCTGGGAACCAGAAGCCCTGCCTGCCAGGGCCCATACCTGGGCACAGGAGCCCACAGCACGGGATAGCAGGGGCACTGACGGCCTCCCCCCGAGGGCAGCAGTGCCCACACTGGCCTAAAAACGAGGGAGCCGTCCCAGAGAAGGTGGGGCCCGACCAGTCCAAAAAGTGAAACCAGGAGGGGATCATGAATGGGAATCTTAGGCAGCAGTCGCGGGAAGTCCCAGGATGGGCAAGAAGGGCGGCTGGTCCAGCCACGGGGCAGCCTGGATGGAGGGGCGACGGGAGATGAGGCTTCGGGTGAGGAAGCTTGCGCTGGCCAGTCACCTGGGGCCCTGACGTCACTACCTACAGAAGACAGGTTCGGTCAACAGGTGACCGAGAGGGACAGGCATGTGTGGCACAGAATGACGACAGCAGGGCTGCAGGCAGGCCCTAGGCCGCCATGGGCCCCTGGGTCAGCCTGTGCCGGCGACTCGGGCTACTGAGGAAGAGGAGGAGGGGAAGGGGGAGCCAGGAAGGACGTCCAAGAGAGCCGGACAGTGTGGCCGGGGTGCTGACCGACGAGAAAGCCCAGGGGTGCGCCAGCAAGGGCATGGGAGTCAGAGGCCACAGAAGTCAGCCCTCGCTTCTACCATCAAACTACCTTCCACGAGGGCACAGGACCGGCCAGTGGGGAAAGGACTGTCCCTTCAACAAATGGTGGGGGGGGACACTGGACATCCCCGTGCAGAGGAATGAAGGTGGACCCTTACCTACCATCATATACTAAAATTAACTCAAAATGGATCAAAGACCTAAAGAAACAATAAAACTCAGAGGAAAACGTAGGGCAAAAACTTCAGGAGATTGGATTTGGCCACGATGTCTTGGATATGACGCTGAAGGCACAGGTAACAAGAAAAATTAGACAAACCAGACTTGATAAGAACTTTAAATTTTGTGCATCAAAAGGGACTAGCAACAGAGTAAAAAGGCCACCCACAGAGCGGGAGAAGATACTGGAAAATCAGGTATCTGGGGAGGGGTTATTATCCAGAATACAGAAAGAACTCCTGAAGCTCAACAACAAAAAAATCTGACTCAAAAATGGGCAAAGGACTTGAACAGACATTTCTCCAAAGATATATGGACGGCCAATAAACACATGAAAAGGTGTTCCCAATAATCATTAGGGAAATGCAAATCAAAACCACAATGATACTACTTAGCACCCATGAGGATGGCCACTACCAAAACAAGACAACAACAAACGCTGGCGAGGGTGTGGAGAAGCTGGAAGCCCTGTGCACTGTTGGGGGGCATGTAAAACAATGCAGCCGCTGTGGATAACAGTATGGCAGCTCCTAAAAAGTTAAACACAGAAGTACCATACGATCCAGCAATTCCACTTCTGGGTACAGACCAAAAAGAACGGAAAGCAGGGTCTCAAAACAGGTATCTGTACACCCATGTTCACAGCGGCGTTACCCACAACAGCTGAAACATGGACGCAACCCAAGACTCCATCTACCAATGAATGGGGAACAAAATGTGAAATACATACAATGGAATATTATTAGGCCTCAAAAAGGAGGAACGTTCTGACACGTGATACGGCATGGATGAACCCTGAAGACGTTATGCTGAGTGAAATGAGACAGACACAAACACAAATACTGTCTGATCCTACTGACAGGAACCACAGAGTCATCAACGGTCAGATTCACAGAGACAGGAGGCAGAACGGTGGGTGCCAGGAGCTGAGCTGGGCAGAGGGAGGAACGGGGAGTGTTCAACAGGGACAGATTCACTTTGGGAAGATGAAAAGTTCTGTGGATGGACAGCGGTGAAGGCTGCACAACAAGTGCACTTACGCATGGTCAAGGTGGTAAACCTTACATTACGTGTATTTTACCACAACAAAAGGCAAGAGCAGAAAAGTCCTGAAGCTGGTGGACAACACACACCCCTAAAGCCACAGGATACAGTGCACAGGTCACCCAGAGGACAGTCACGAGACCAGATGGCGAACCACGAAGACCCACTTTAGCATCAAGGTGGACAGGCCAGCCTGGACACCACGATGCGGAGCCCACAGGCCCTGCCCCCAGAGGGACGTCCACAAGTGCTACCTTCTACTCGTTCGTTCATCCACTCGCTCACTCACTCATCCATCGCGATCTAGCGGCGCCCCCTCCGTGCCAGGCGCTGCTCCGAACACCAGGTACACAGCATGGCCAAGAGTCCCTGTCCTGGCAGAGTTGACATCCGGTGGCGGAAGCCAGGCCAGAAAGATGAACAAGTGATTTATGTAACTTCAAGTGACTTATGCCAGAAAGTGAGAATCACCATGGAAACGCCCAGTGAGCGAGGCAGGGTAGGCACTGCGAGGCTGCACTTTAAACAGGGTGGTCAGGGTAGGGCCTGGAGGGACGGAGGGCAGAGACCCTGCCAGGGAGGGGAGAGCAGGGCAGATGCCCCGGGGCAGGAGCAGAGCCCAGGAAGCCATGAGGATGCGGACGGCCACGGGGCAAGGGTTAGGAGAGTGAACAACGTGTGTGCTTGTTCCCAAGGTCACCCTGGCTGCAGAGCTGAGCACGGACTTCGGTGGAGCGGGCAGAATCGAGGGGATGGGGCAAGAGGTGAAGGCAGGGCTCCCGCAGAGCCACCGCGGGCTCAGAGCAGGGCAGGCCCGTCGTCCCGATGAGATGAGCGCAGTCCTCACCTTCAGGGGACTCCCTGGACGGCGTGTCTCCATCCCGCTCCTCCGCCAGTTCCTTCATGAGATCCTCGATGGCCAGCGGGGCCTGTTCCACAATCGCCTCAAAGATGCCTCGAGTGATGTTGTGCAAAACCAGGGAGCTAAGGGGCAGCCGCACCGCAGCCACCCGTCAGGCTGGACCCTCCAGGGAAGAAACACCGCCTCCCCGTGCCCGTCTCTCCTGACCCCAGCCCCTCAGCCCCGCTGGCCCCCCTGCTGGCCCGTCGTGAGCATACAGCATTTCCTAAGGGCAGCCCCCTTGGGGACTCAGCAGAACAGAAGAGGTGAGCAGGAGGGAACCGCACTCACTCCTGAGTCCTGGCGGCGACCGTGCAGAAGGGCCCAATGAGCCTGAGGTTCTGGTCCGCCGTCAGCTGCGGGGACAGAGCGGGGGCTCAGTTCCTGGGCCTCAGGCACCCAAGCAGCCTGGCCGCTGCCCTCACCCTGCCGCCTACCACCTACCTCGTGGGCGCCCACTTTGGTCAGCTCCTCCAGGAAGATCTCGATGAAGTGGCTCTTCACTCCGTTGGGGGCCTGGCTGTCGGGGTGCAGGATCCCCGTCATCAGCAGCTCCAGCAGCTGCTCGGTCTGTCTGGGGCAACAAAAGGCAAGTCCAGCAGCAGCACGAGGGGCAGCAAGGCGATGGGTTCACTCTGCCTGAGCAGGGGGCTCTGACGGGACACAGTCACAGGCAGACGCCCCGTCCACCAACACAAGAAGACCCGATGACCTGGGTCTGTGCCGGCACAGAGGACTCCTGCGAGTATGGATCCACGGGCAACGGCCAGGACCACGACACACGGCAGGACTGAACCTCGGCTATAAAGCAAGAGCCCACCGTGTCTGGTGTCCCTACTGTCCCCGCTGGGAACTGCGCGGGAAGGCTCACCAGGACAGAGCAAACGCAAAGGGAGACGGAGGCCAGAGAAGGGGACGAGTTTGCCTCCCGGGTCCTGCTGGACCGGACCCGTGGATGGTCACACGTCACATCAGACCTCACCCAGGCACGTGGGTCTCAACGGTCTCAGAGGCCTGGGGAATCCCAGATCAGAGAGCTCCAGAGACCGGTCTTTAGTGGCCCAGAGGCACCTGAAGCTCCTGGGTGCTTGTTAATACACAGGTCCCTGCACCTGAACTGTAGAGCACGTATCCTTCAAGAAGCTCCCCGGACAATGCTGACAACACCGGGGCGCCTTCCGTGGCTCAGCGGAAGGGAGGCAGGCCGGGGGCCAGAGACCGCCTCTGCCAGGCTGCGGACAGCAGTCACCTCCGCGCAGGCAGGAATGTCACACTTACAGCCCGCTACTCTTAAGAACGGAGAAGGCCCAAAGAGCAGATACAGCAAGCAGGACTGGTTACCCCAGGGCAATGGGAGGTTACCAGTTTCTGCAAAAGGATCTCTGCGCTGAATTACCAGTGACAATGAGGATGGAACTACTTTCATGGTAACAACCACACCCCCAAGCCCAAGATTAACAGAAATAAAATCGTCCCTTTAACACTGAACCCTGCTTCAGTCACTAGCCACCCCCCGGATAACACAATCCTAAATCCAGAAATGAGTGAGACTCCCAGGTCTTCATAGAACTTTAAGGAAGAAAATCACTAAAAGAGGCACCCTTGCCCAAAATGTAGAGTCACCCACAGTCGTTCTCAACCTATAACAGTAATTCCAGTAACTGCAGGCCAAATCCTGCTGACCTTTTATGGGGGCAGGGGAGCTGCCAGGCCAGGGACAGTTTAACTCTGCCATTCAGAAAATGAGACAGCCTTAGAATAACACGGCCGTAAGCTGCATTCTCTAGTCTGGCACGTATTTTGACATCTGGGTCCTAGATTTATTATCCTTGGGCTTAAAAATAAACTCCTTTACCATCACTTTTTAATCACAAACAAATTCAAAATACACTGTTTCCAAGCCCTCTCCCCCAGTGCCCGCCCCCCAACCATGCAGCACCAGGACACTGACATGAGACGTTTTTGACACATTCTCAGTAAAATAAATAAGCAGCCTGCTACAGCTCTTTTGGACCATGCAATTAGGCAACACTTTAAAAGCATCAATAATCGTCGGAGAGTCCCCTGGTAGCCTAGTGGTTAGGATTCCGCGCTTTCACTGCCGTGGCCCGGGTTCAATCACTGGTCGAGGAACTGAGATCCCACAAGCCGCACACCGCAGCCATAAAAAATATATGTATATATTTTTAAAAAAAGTAATTGTCTGCTGGAGTTAAAATTGCTTTTCAATGTTTATAAAAAGTTTCCTGAGTTCTTTACAATGAACATCCATCACACTTATAAGCAGAAAAAAGGGTTTTTTTACATTTTAATTAATTCCAAAAACTTTAAAATGTAAATGCTCAGAAACCCACTTTCTGTTGTGATCTCAGACTGCCCCCGGAGGTTTGGAAACCTGCTGCTGTAACCTGGATGCAGAGCCTCAGGCGAAGGGGCAGGTCCAGGCTGTAGGAGCCCGGCCCCTGCTTGGTCTCCAGGAGGGGTCGTGGGAGGAGCTAAGACACAGCAGAGCCTAGCCCAGCCCAACCTGAGGATCCCACCGGGCTGCCAGGTGCCAGGGGAGGCCTGAGGTGAGCCAGAAAACACAGGCCCTTACAGTTTGGAGGGACACACACAAGCACCACTGTCAAAAATGTGAAGTCTGGACGGCTCAAGTATTTGTAGAGCTGAGAGCAATGACTGCCGATGACAGAGCTGAAGGTGCCAGGTTTTACAAGAACAGCTGCTCAGCCGCGCCTCCTTTGGTGAGGACTTAGTTCTGATCCAGTAAGAACTCACCGTCAAGGCTGAAACAAACATTCCCACGAACACGTGCACAAACTTAATTTTAAAAATGCCTTTGTTTCCAGCACTAAGTCACCCTTCAACATAAAGCTGACAAATGAGTAGAGGAGAGACCCAGACTGGCCCGAGTGGCACAGGCTGCCGCAGGCCGCTCTGGGACACTGACCTCTCGTCCCATCCGCGCGTCTTCAGGGCCTTCAGTGACTCGTGCAGGACCATCCGCATAAGCTGTGGCACAGGAGGAGACCCCGTTAGTGGCACCACCCAGACCTCCCCTCTGCCCCAGGTCGTCTGGGCACCCCACTGCACATGGCAGGCCCTGGAGAGCTGCTGGGGACCTGGACCTGCGGGAGGCGCCCAGCCTCCCAAGAGTAGCAGGACGTGGGGCTCACAGCAGGGACACGGGGAGTGACCACACACCACAATCGGTGGCTGCGAGGGACGGGCTTGTTTCCAGGGTGAAAACGGGACGACGTGGAGCTCCCCCAGGAGAGCGGAGCCTCAGAACCACCAGGTCTACGCCAGAGACTGTTTCCTCTGAGCCCCCCCGAGCTTCTCCCCACCCGAGGGAGAAACCAGTTTCCTTCTCTGCCCACAATCCCCGGCACAGTGGCTGACTGCCTGGTTTCCCTACCTGCCGGCATGAACCCAACAAGCCTGCAGGGGGGACCCGTAGTGGTGAAAGGCGACAGAGGACACCTGTGGTGCCGCCAGGAAGACCAGCCTCTAGAGCAGGGCTGCGCGGCCACGGGGGGGCGTGGGGAACAGGCCACGGACAGCAGCAGAACCCCCGACCTAAGGCCCAGCACTGCATCCTGGGACACAGCCCCTCTGAATTATGAGCGGGCGTTCTATAACCGTGCAAAGCCCGGCGCCCGGCCCCCCGCCTGCCCACACGCATCAGTGCCGTCCTCCTTCTCTCCTGAGCCCCGCGCTCGCCCACCAGCTGTCCTCACTTTAACACCTGACATCACACACACGGTGACCGCGTAACCCTGGACTGAGATGGAGCGGGTGGCCGGCCTGAGGGGCAGATCACCGGGACCTGTGCTCAGCGAGGCCTGGCTGCTGCCCCATCCAGTGTCCGCATCGGGCCACCTGCTCTCGGACAGCAGCACTCATCTGGGGACTGTCCCCAGTCCCAGGGGACAGCAGCACAGTAACAAAGGTGCAGCTCAACAGGGGCGGCAGCAAGACACAGTCCAGTTTTCCCTGCACTTCTGAGCGCAGATCAATAACCTAAATTCACCAGAATGCAGCGCAGGAAAGGAGAAAGACAAGGAAGATTCTGCACGCTACTGCAGAACTGTCCCTGCCCAGAGAAAAACACCTTCCAAAGCCGGCCCCCCTCGAGCAGACCCAGGGGTCTCTGTCCAGGGCCCAAGCTCTAAGCTCTGCTTTCACGGCAGCAAAGCAGCAAGGGCTTCGCCACCGAGTCTCCCCCAGGGGCAACTGTGACCCTCCTCCCCTGAACCGACGATCTGTGCAGAACCCCGGCATGCGCACCCCACGTGAGGCCGAGGCTCCCCTCACGGCCCAACTAGGCTCACAGGGAACAGACCGCAGGGCGCTCGCCACCCAGCAGCCTTGGTCCTTGGCACTGCTGGGGCAGTGGGGGGCTCAGGGGCCGTGATGCTGGACGCCGTGCCCCAGCACCGCAGGGACCCTGGCGGGGGGCAGGCAGCTTCCTCACCATGTAGAACTTGTCCAGGCGCAGCCTATCGATGCCCATCCACTCGCGGTTCATGGTTTGCCAGAATGTCTGAAGGAACAGGTGCTCTGGTGGAAAGAAAAGGCCAGAAGAGAGTCAGGGGTGGGGGCAGGGGA